>NC_043980.1:8876194-9176194 GCF_902150065.1 Myripristis murdjan | reverse complement strand
GTGGTAATTCTTTTCTGGAGCAGTTAGTGTTCTCGACCCATAACCGATGACAACCAGCTTGCCTTGTTGTCTCTGGTACAGAACTGCACCCAGCCCCTCCTGAGAGGCATCACAGTGCAACACAAACGGCTTCTCAAAGTCGGGGTAACCTAGGAGTGGTGGACGCAGCAGGTACTCTAGAAGCTGGCAGAGCACTTCCTGGTGTTGTCCTGTCCAGGTGATCGGCTGGCTAGAGGATAGCTGATCTGACCTTTTGTGTTTCCCCTTGCTCTTCCTTGCACTTGATACTTGGGCCTTGCTCCCTGGCGTTTTCTCAGTGGTTAACAGACTGTACAGTGGCTTGGCAGTGCGTGAGAAGTTTGGTATATATGGGCGGTAGTATGAAAGGAATCCTAACATTTTCCTCAAGTCTCCCACAGTCTCAGGTTTGCGGTCTTTGAGTGCTTGTACTGGTGCTATCTCAGCAGGATCCATGCAGTAGCCGTCTTTGGATACAATCTTCCCCAGGAATTTCACTTTGTCTTTAAACACTTCACATTTTTTTGCTGTCAGTTTTACTCCATGTGCTTGATAGCGACGTAACACCTCTCTCATATCACATAGATGATCCTCAAACGTCCTGCTGTGGACAAGATTGTCATCCAGATAAGGCTGAGATGTCTCATCTCGCAACCCTGCGAGGCATTCCTCCATACTGCGCTGAAATTCTGCTGGAGCCGAGGACAGGCCGAAAGGGATCCGCACCCACTCATATAAACCCCAAGGTGTTATGAAGGCTGTGAGTGGTCTGCTACTCTCCTCCAGGAAACCTTGATGATACGCCTTGCCCTGGTCCAGTACAGAAAACCACACACTTCCAGTCAAGCTGTTCAGCATATCCTGCACTCGGGGGATGGGGTGGCGGTCAGGGATGGATTTTTGATTCAGTTCACGATAATCCACACATAAACGCAAACTCCCATCCTTCTTGCGCACGCAGACTATTGGTGATGAGTATGGGGACCGGGATTTTTGAATCCATCCTCTGTTCAGCAGGTCCTCCAAATACTCCTTCACCTCCTTGTGGAGCGGCTTGGGTACTGAGGTGTAGGTGCGTCTTACTGGAGTTGTGTCACTTAGCCTGATTTTCAACTGTAAAGATGGAATGCATCCCACATCATTCTCATCTTTTGAAAATGCTGCACATTCTTCTCTGAGCATCTGCCTCACCTTTTGCTGCTGGTCTGGAGTCAGGTGATCAACTGACACTGGAGGGTCCCATGAATCACGTGTGCACATGTCCACCTGTCTGTGTTCCTCTTTGTGCTTTTCAGGGGTGCTGGCTATGTCGGCTGTGGGCCCACCCTCAGTGGATGTTTTGGTGGTGTTTTCACTAATACTAGCTGGTCTTACATCCACTGGGTAAATAGCTTTCACTTGCTGGAGCTGTCCCAGCACTGTGCGAGGGGTGAGAGTAATGTCATGGTTGCTATCATTAGTGACCGGAATAGTCACCCGAGACCAGTTTCCCTTCTGCAGGCATATGGCGGTTTCCTGAATATTCAATCCCTCTGGCCATTTTGGAACGTCCTCCGGTTCAAAAAGGACTTCCTGTTTTGTGGAAAGGGGACCTGTCCTCACACTGCACTTAACCTCCTTGGTCTGCCCTGCAGGGATCACTGTTTTTAATCTTCCCACTTTGACCACACCCTCTTTGTCATTCTGGTCACAGCTCTGCACTATGTGAATCAGCACATTTGCTTTTTTACAGTCAATAGAGAAAGCGTCTCTTACCACAGCAGGTGTAACTTCTGGGTGCTGTTCCATTCCATTCATCACCAGATGCTCAATCACATTGTAGCCAATAATTGGTGGCTCTGCTACACCGGGCTCATTGGAGACCAGCACTGGTACTGTTAGCTCTGGCTGTGGGCTTCTTTTTGATCCAAGCTTGAACTTCAGCTCGACCCAGCCAGCAAAAGGTATTACTGTCTGGTTTGCTGCTTGGCCAACAAGTGTCTCATCCTCACTCAGGAGTTCATCCAAGCTCCGTAACCGGATGTGTGGGAAACAGGACTTTCTCCAGCTTTCATTAATGATTGTGACCTGTGAACCTGTATCCCACAATGCTTGTGTTGCTACTCCCTCAAAAAAACAATCCACCATGCACTTCTTACCGATGAGGGCTTTCAGCTTGGCTTGGCGACGTAAAGAGAGATGACTGGCATAGGTAACACCCACAATCTGTTCAGCCTTCTCACTTTTCTCTAACTCCGCCTCCAGCTGCCTGATTCTCTCACACAGAAGCTCATGCACCTTGTCATCTGGTTCAGCTTGGCTTGAGGCTGATGATTTTGGGGGTGCAACAGCCTGAATTGTCACCTTCATGCCCTCCGGTTTCCCAGCCAGCTTCCTTTGTCCTCTGCAGCCCCTTGAGAAGTGCCCAGACAGTCCACATTTAAAACAATGTTCACACTGGTCACCTGTTCCCTGCTCCTGGCACACTTTGCATCCTCTCTTAACATTCGTTCTCACTTGGTGGGTGGGGCCTGGAGAGTTAGCAATGCTTTTCCTTATCTCAGCCATTTCTTCTCTCAACAACCTGACGGTTTCATAAAGGTCGGAGTCTCTTGAACTGGTGACAGCAGGTGTTTTACGATTCTTAGGCTTCACAACGTCAGCTGACTGTTCTTGAACACCCACCCTGGCTTCGGCTGTACACTGATTCTGCTGACTGGTCTGCATTTCTGTCTGCATTTCATTTACTTTAGGGACTCTGCAGCTTGTGTTTTTTCTTTGCTTGGATTGTCTTTCTGATTCAACACTAGCTGCTTCATTCATTCTGTCGATGAGTACTTCATCTGTCACTCTCTGATCATCAAGGTAAGGCTTTAGCTGAAACTTGATATGATCACTTAACAGCCCAGTACTCACTGACCTCAAGAATTTCTTCTGGATGAGCTCGGGACTGTACTGTTCATCAGATCCCACTTCTCTTGAAGCAAGCAACAGCCTCTCTTTTAACTCAATTGCTCTGAAGAGGAAGTTTTGAGGGGACTCACGACTGTCTTGTGTTATGTTTACTAGTTTGTGATACAGGTCTGTAGAACTGTCCTCTTTGAAATGTCCCTTTAATATGGTCTTCAACTGGGAAAGGGTCAGGTCACTTTTAATCTCCAGCATATCACGAATACTCAAACCTGGACTGATTGACTTGATCACGGCTTCCACCACTTCAGCCTCACTGTGTCCTTTATTCAGGCCTCTCTCAATCTGATGCATCAGGTTTGTATAGGAGAGTCTGTCTTTTTGTCCCTTCTCCCCAATTTGACCACAGATCTTGAATTCTCTCCTTATTGTTACTTCCGGGAGCCGATTCACTGCTGTAGGCATCACATTCTGTGGGGCTGAGGCCTGGCTTAACGATGCATTGTTCACTTTTTCACTCAGCCGCCTCACTTCATCCTGCAGAGCTTGGCTATTTAGCTGGAGCTGTGAATATTTTTCTGCTAAGCTACTTTCTTCAGCTGTGTTTTCGCTGGTTGGTGCTGTGCTTTCTGTATTTACTTCATTGTCCTTATTTTCTGTAATTTGCTCAACTCGTTTCAATACTGTCAACAGATGATGCATTGCAACATCCTGTTCCTCATCATTAATCACACTGTCCATAGATTCTGTTATTTTTCTGATTAACGCTCGCCTTGTGATGACATTTCCACCCGGGATTTTAGCTTCAGCACATACCACTTTGAGCTGGTCCAGTTGCAACAGCCATAGTCTCTCAGACACAGTCTCTGCCAACTCCTCCAGATCCATTGTATTTGATGCGTCCGCGCCTCCGATGCTGCGCGCACTCGCTGTCAATCAAAGGTAATCCCGATTTACGTCTTTTTCACACTGAACGCGACGTTAATCATCCCAGCGGTGCCTCCAATTTTTGTTGCACACTTGGATGTAATAAATGGACTTCCAGGCGTGCATGGAATTTTTTGACGTTTCTTTACTTTCAACACACTGGAAAACACACAGACACACGCACATCAGCAACTTTGCTGCTAGCCGCAGGCTCTCTATACACTGAATATAGCGCACTTGCACTCAACATTCACCCCGCAAAATACAAACATATTCCCCATATTCTGCACATTCACTCGTATTTTAGTCGGACAGCTATATTTCCTTAAACACATTATACACACATTATACATCTGCGTCGCTGTTTTCATACACTTTTATGCCACTTTAGCTTACCTGGAAAACACACAGACACACGCACATCAGCAACTTTGCTGCTAGCCGCAGGCTCTCTATACACTGAATAGGGAGCAGCCGCCCGCACCTTCTTAAAGGACCCCTAAGGACACCTGGCTGCCCAAAGTGCCTGTGTGAGCTTTGCTCATTGTAACCATCCATTAATCAACTAAAATACTACTTTGACATGGCAGATGACAGAATATCAATCCCACAAAATAATAAACCCAAATAATAAAAATAATGAAAAATAATACAGGGTGATGGGGGGGGGGGGGTGCTCAGTCTCTCTTAAAATATGTCATGTGTCCCACAATACCTTTTCATTGGATTCACACATTTTTCAGGCTCTTTTGCACAACACTTCTCACATGTGTCATTTACATGGCCCTGACTCCATTGACCTCACTATGGTTGTCAAAAGCAAAACATCTGCTCACAGCTGATAGAAATGACCTCCATCACTGTGAAATCAATAGTGCACCTGCATCACTGCCCTTTCCACAAATCACCATTCACCAATCAATCAGTATGCACCTACAAAAAAGGGGCCTATAAATTGTATTCTGTATTTTTTTTTCTCAACTCCTTTGAGTTTTTCTGTGTAATACTGTATGTGAATTACAGTATTTCAGTTTTTCCCATCAATACAGTATAATTTCACTTCAAAGTCTTTCTGAGTTTGGATGCAATTCTTTACTGTAAGTTCACATTTGAATGTGCAGCTCACAGGAGAACCTGGTTCACACTGACAGCTGTATTTTGTATTCTGCTGTCAGCTGTGTTACAGCACAGTAGAGCTGATTGAAGGAATATACTCATTTGGGCAGAAGTTGAGTTGTTTGAGGGAAATATTGGATTTTGCTACTTGCTTTACAATATGTAACTATGTAAATTGTCAAAAATATGACTGCAATACACACAGGAAAAAAGCAAAGTGGAACCTGCTCAGACTAAAAAAGGTGTGTTGCATTTTGGTGTTGAGTATGAAGTGAGTGAGTGGCTGGATTATGTCGCTTGACTGCAGGTTGTATTATGGCGGTGACAAAATGTGCTTTTGCTGCATGTTTGAAATGTTTTGTCATGGTAAGAGCCTTTTGCAAACAAAATGTGTTATTTTGGGAAGTGCACCTCTCATTAGGCCTATGGATTAACTGTTTTGATACCAGCATTTCTGAGTTGACAAAGGAGGTAAAGCGATTGAAAAAAACTGTATTAAATCCTATGGTTTAAGAATGGAATGTCACTCACATTCATATGCGTGTGAAGGCAGATGAGCGAATATTTTTGGCAATATAGTGTATACACACACACACACACACACACATACGTATATTCAGTTCAGTTCAATTAAACTTCACTTTGCTTATGAACTCATTCAAAATTCATATGGTTTATGTGTACATTTGCACATTCTCTATTGCTGACCTACATAAATTATTTGACATTTTTAACAAATCTAACTAACTCATAAAAATTATTGTGCATAATTTAATATAATTAATGATTTAATTGATGATGAAACATACATGCAATTGATGATAATGTTGCATGCATTTTAGGAAATTATGTTGAGGCAGGAGCTGGTAGTGGATGAACGAAGGAGAAGAAACGGAGAAAGTGGAGGGAAAAATAAGAGAAAGGACAAGTTGTTACAATAGCCTACTAGTTCACATTTGGTTATTCATTATTGTTGTTTGATTGAAATCCAAAATGATGAATTGTTATTTGTTGTACAAAATAGTTAAATGAAGTTGGTTAGCAGGGATGGATTTGAGCAATGAAAAATTAAGTTTTTTCCTGTTGTTGTAAGTAAGCCACTGCCACAACTGTTTGGACCCACAGTCAGACTGTCAACACTGTCAGATTAAACTCTTTTTTTTTTTTTTTTTTTTTTTTTTTTTTTTGTTATAAAATAGTATGTTTGCAACCTGTTGTTCCAAAACAGCTGCTTTATTAAAGGAATTGTTACTATAAATCAAAGCATGTGTTCAATGATAATCAAAAAATGTTATTTTTTATATTAAATTCAAATAATTAGGCTCACATGAGGCAAGAGTTTTCAAAGTGCACACATAAAACAGCATAAAAAGCTATAAAAAGGGAATATTCAACATTTAACAACATTATTGTGTACTTAAGGTGAAGACACAATGTTCTAAATGCTCTAAATCTATATCAGACCAAATAAATAGGAATAATTCGATTTTTTGTGTCTGACTGTGTTGACAAAAATTAAGTAATGACCTGAAAAACACATATTTTATGAAAAAATTACAAAGTCAGGAGGTTGCACCGAATCATTACTTGATTGCTGAGAACTTCTTCTATGAACATATAAGTATAGATTTCTTATTGTTTGTTTGTTTGTTTTTATTTTCAAAACTTAGACCTGTTTTATCCAAATTCTCATGTGTCAGTGATATGTGTTTCAGCGAGTCCTTGAGCTAGAGGTGGCTGCAGTGGAGCACCAGTTCATCTTCATTGATCAGGTTGAGTCAACCTCACAAAAAGACGAAAGAGGGGAAGGAATATCATCGGCCAGCGTGCCATTGTTGAAGTCCCCGGCCAGCACGGAGGGAACATCACAATGTGTGCAGCGATTACCCACCACGGCGTCATCCATCACCATGCTACCCTTGGCCCCTACAGCACTGCCCATCTGATCACATTCCTGGACACCCTACACAACACACTCATTCCATAAGATCAGACAGACGGCCCAGAGCAGCTCAGGTACGTTGTCATTTGGGACAACGTAAGTTTCCACCGGGCTGTTCTGGTTCGTAACTGGTTCACTGCCCACTAGAGTTCTCAAATTCTGCCCGAACCTGACCCTACCCGACATTTTTGGGTAGGGTCGGGCCTAAAATGTATGTGAATCGGTCGGGTAGGGTAGGGCTTCGGGTTCTGGTTCTGTGTTTTATTGTCGCCGTTGAAGGACGAAATATAAATGACGCAGGCATGAAGCAGAAGGAGAGAGAGAGAGAGAGAGAGAGAGAGAGAAGAACGGGGATAACAGTTTAGTGCTAAATTAAACCATTTTGTGCAGAACTACAGTAACTTTACTAACTTAGCATGTTTTATGAACAACTGAACATGTGAAGCTGCCTTTCGCCAATTATTAGGCGAACATTTTGATATCGCCGAGAGGCTAAAATGAGGGAATTTTACCTGCTTGACTCGCTGGCTGGCTGTCAATAAAGGGATGGTCCAATGCTGCATTTCATACCTTTATTGTTAAAAACTGTGAACCAAACAACATTTAAAATCATTGGCAATGCGGTCAGCAAAATGTGAACCTTCCCCGTTCACGCCCTCTCTCCAGCTCATTCAAAAAAAAAACAACAACAAAAAACGCTCTCAAACCAGCTGATTTCACTTCTGAGGTGAGTCGGTGACTCCCACACCACGTGACATGGGCTCCCCATTCCTGAAGTGACTATCATTAATAAACCTGGCACCAACACCAACTATTATGTCCGTTCTCTCACTGCTACTAGAAATTGAGCCACCGGCGCTGCTAAATAATGGTGAATTTGGCGATCTTTTTTTCCCCTCTCCTTTCTTTTTTTCAGGCTTTATCGGGCTGCCGGGCCGAAAGTTCGGCTAATTAGTAGGGAAGGGTAGGGCCTCGGGCTGGCCCAGTATGGGCCTGGTTAGGGTAGGGTCTTAATTTTCAGGCCCGATGAGAACTCTACTGCCCACCCACGCTTTTTAGTTGTTAATCTCCCTCCATATTCTCCAATCCTCAATCCTGTTGAGGATTTTTTTTTCTGCCTGGAGATGGAAAGTGTATGACCGAAATCCACAAACATGTATACCCCTTCTCCAAGCTATGGAAGACGCATGTGGAGATATAGCAGTTGATGCTTTTCATGGCTGGATTCACCCTAACCCCCGCTGCTTGGCCAGGGAAAACATTGCTTGTGATGTGGATGTGGTGCTGTGGCCAGACCGAAACAGAAGAGAGGATGCAGCATATATATATATATATATATATATATATATATATTTTTTTTTTTTTTTTTTTTTTTTTGTCTGTAGTAAGTGTAACACTGAACAAAAAAAAGGCCTAAGTCATGATGATGAATGGAGAAGTGTTTTCCATTCATCATAGTGTTTTATATGGAGCACATCAGTGTTCAACTGGTTCTTATGAATGTCTATTCATATGATGGTTTGTGTGTCATTTGGAAACAAAATACCATTTTGAGAAGAAATAACATTGTTTTGAATGTAAAGTTTCATTTTGCAGGAGAATTGAGGGGTTTTGCCCATTGTGTGTGTGTGTGTGTGTGTGTGTGTTTTGATTTGTGTGTAGAGTTCTGAGAGTATGCTTTCAGAAAATGTGTGTAAACAATTGAGAAAAACTGTAACAGAAAACTGTAACAGAAAATGTTTACTGTAAATGCATTTAGCAAAATAATATTGTAGTCAAAGCAATATCTAGACTACATTCAGCAATAAAATAAAAAAATAAAACTAAAAGAAGAGCACATTATTGCACAATTCATTCTCCAACATCGTGTCTTTGTTGGGGGTCCGGCCAGAGGACTTCATCCACGTCACAGGCAATATTTACTCAAACTGGGTTGGACACTTTGTCCGGCTTCCCTCATTTGTCATCCCATGAACAAGGACATGGTAAACAATAGTTGCCCAAATTTCATCAGTGATGATAGTTCTTGGTCTTCCTTGGCCTCTTCCTCGCCCCCTTCCTCCTCGTCCACCACCTCTCATACGTACTCTTCCTCCTCTGCCACCTGTGCTCTCTGAACTGACTTTTATCCTGCCCAGTTGGTCTGATCACATCATTAGAAAGATGTGTGTTCAGTTTTGAGTTGCTGTGTGTAAAATGTGACAGCTGTGTTGGAGTTGTGTTCACATTTAGCTGTCAGTGTTTACAGTTTTGCAACACGAGTGTATGACAGTGCGAAATGACTTTTGCAAATTGTGTCCAAATACCTGAACAGTGTTTAAGGTTTGGCCAAAAGAGTGTTTGATTGGAAAAATGAGTTTAGGCCACTGAGAATTTGGTTCAGAGAATGGAGTTTAGTGTTTTAGCAACTGAGAAAAACTGTAATATCACAGGCCTGCTCCATGGCCTGACCGAGGGGCAAACGGTCGTAGGGCCGAAGGTCATATACCTTCCACCGCCATGCAGAAAAAAAGTATGTATGCATGTAGAGTTTTGCAAATGGGGCTTAAATGGGGCCACAGCCAATCCAACAACTGGAATTAATTTGAAAATTGACACAGATATTTACACATTTATAATTCACAATCAACAATTTGGGGGCCCTTGCAGCTCTGGGCCCTGGGATGCATCCTCTGTTTGGCCAAGGGTAGAACTGTAGTGTGTGCAAAATATCAAGAAAAAAAAAAAAAAACTGTCATCACTATAATTGTGAAATATACAAATATGAAAGGGAACAGGGTGAACAGAAAATGAACTGACACAGTAAGTTTTGACAGACAAACAAAAGTTGCTTCTGTCAGCTTTGTGATGTTCACAAGAATAGTATGTGTTCACAGTGAGGTTACGCCACCTGCTGGAGTTACATGAAACAGTCAGTCAGTGAGGCAGAGGCTGTTGTGTATGAATGTGTATTCCTAACATAACACACTATCCACTATCAGTACGAATAAGGGGATTTTTTTTTTTAAATGTAGGACTGTAACTCTCCTCAAAAAACAACAAAATCACAGTAGAAGAAAACAAAAAACACTTTTGCATGTGGCGCCTTCTTTTTTAGTCTGGCTATAAGACTTCCTCTTATTTCTTCACCTCCTCTTCCTCCTCCTTCTCCTCACCCCTCTTCCTTATGTAAAAGTGTTTTCACAATTCTTACAGTTTTTTATGATTGCATAAACACTAAAAACAGAAGAATCACACAATTATCGACACCTTACACCCAAGGAGCAAAACATTGGACCAGATTTGCACCACTATAAACTAGTGCATTAACATAAAGGTCGACCCGTCGAAACGTCAATGTCATTACAGTTTTTCTCAATTGCTTAGACACAATTCCTGGAACAACTCACCATTTTCTCAAATCTTCACACACAATTCTAAAAACTCACACCCAACGGTACAAACATCCAACTTCTGGGTCCCAATTAGTTTTTACCCTCAGACAACACACACAAGCTGTCAAAACACAGACTACATGAGTGTTTGTTACACACTGGAGGGATTCATTCAAAACGCTGCCACCAAAATGTCTACAATAGGTTTTATTCACAGTATTTCCATATTTAGCATATATACAGGTTCGTGGGAAATATCCCCTTGTGGACCCAGTATGGCATGGCGGTGGAGGATGCCACGATTGCTAATAGCTGCACACGGTGATGTTGCTGCACATATTGGAATCATTGCTCCTTAACCCTGCCAGAATTCCTCTCAAAAGGCACACGGTAAAGTTGCTTCATCCTCTCCCTCTTCCTCTTCCAAAGCACATGAACATGCCTCCAGGCCTATTTATTGACCCACAATTCTGACTGGTGTGTTAACAATTTTTAGACTGAGTGTTTGCACTTGGAGAAAGGTGTGGTCTCTGAGTTTAGGTCATGATAACTTGAGTTAATTATTTTGAGAGCATGTGTTTGCTGAATGAACACATAGTGCAATGAATGATTTATCTGCCCCACCCCCCCCCCCAACGCCCGGTCGGTGCTACACTACAGCCTCTTCACCGCTCCGCTAAACATTCAGAAAAAAACCTGTAATGTGAAATCCATCAAATGAAGGAGAGAAGGCGAGGAGAGGAATCGAGGATGGACAACTGAGAAAAGAGAAAGGCTGATTGAATCCCTGCCAGCTCCAGTGGCTGAACCTGATCCTCTCATAACACAGAGTGGGTGGTGCCTGATGTTATTATACAGAATACGCTGCCAGGAGAGAGCGAGTAGAGGATTATGTCTTGCTCAAGGACACATGGCTGCTGCAGGAATCAAACCGCTCACTGGACTCAACACCCTGCTGCCCAGAGAGCTAGCAGGCTCACTAGATAATGACAATGACATAACAAATATAACTTTGTACTTTTAGTAATTCTTCTCTGACGTGCACCAAATGCAAACATTGTGGAAAGAAGTCTGGAGTTCGGCATCAATCCAACAACAACAAAAAATTATAAACATTTTTTAAAAAATGTTACTTTATATCAAGATGGTGAACAACCCAACTGACTGGGCCAGTGTACTCTTCTGCTTACCAAGTATTTCCTGGAAGACAGAAGGTGATGAAGGCTCAATGGACAATGAGTCCATTGTCATGGAGCGTAGAGGTTCATTTGAATGGAGCTGAGTGACAAGAAAAGAAATTTAAGCAAATTGTGACCATAAACATCAACTGTCTGGAATCAGACGTGACGCTCTGTCCTGCTCTGACTGACTGGGACTTTTTACACTGCACCCAAACCCTGATTGATGTAAGCACGGTGGAAAGAAGTCTGGAGTTTATCATTAATTCAGTTTCATAAATAAATAAAAATGAATGAATGAATGTATTTGGAGTGTGCTACTTTTATATGAGTGATTGAAATCAAGTCAATTAAATTAACAAAACAATTGAAAAGCAAGTTTTTATTGATTAAGGACAAATAATCAGTTTTCTTTGATTACTCTGTCAACTGTTGTCACTATTTATATTATTATATCATGACGCTTTGTATAATATAATTTATATTTCTATGTATAATATTATATAGAAATGTGTTCAGTGTTGTGTTGTGAAGAAAAAGATGATCAGCTGAAGCACTTAATGACATTAACAGTGTCAAACAACAAATTTACTGAAGGTAAATTAAATTTATTGATTTCAAGATCTTTTTTTTTCATGTGGAGATGTCCTTTGGTTCCACTGTAACAGATCCCATGGTGTGTGATGGTGTGAGTCCCAGTGTGCTTGTGGCTGCATGTGGTCCTCTAAACAGGGACCACCTCACTGAAGCAAATGTTTAGGTTTGGTAAAGAGTGCAGTTTGGATCTGGAAGATATTCATAACGGTGATCAGGTTGGTGCTGTCCCAGTTTTGTGAGATTTTAGAGTTTTTTTTAGTGACGAAACGGCTTTACTTTATACCGAGTATCATATACCGAGTACAGTATGTTTCCTCACAACAAAAAGTCCAACATCAGCTCACCTTTTCCCTTCACTTTGACTTCAAAAGTACACATCTGTTATTAAATCCATTTTTATAGCTTTTAATAGTGTCAGCATGAATTCTGTTGACAGTATGTTAGGGTTATGGAGTTTCCCTGGAAGAAACCGTTGATGTAGCTGGCTGTTTTTTTTTATTGCTTTACTCTCTGAAATACCATTGTCTCACCATCCCACAATGGAAGATGATATCAAAATATTGAACTCAGCTCATAATCCAGCAGAGCTTGGTAGCCAATGGAGAGTTGTGTTGATAAACCTTCACAAGGTGATTGGTGGATCAGAGGCCAACAGGACAGTGGGAGCAGATTTGAAAAGGTGCTGCTGTCCCATCAGGAGGACAGTCACTGGAGGCTCAGAGACACAAATGGCTCAGCTGCTGCTTCTTCTGCTGTTGCTGTGGGCTGGTGAGTTCTCAACACTGGTGTATTCTGCAGCGCTGACACTTTGAATGCTTTAACCATTTCTTACCTGTTGAAGTATGAAGGATTTTTACTTCTGAAAATGATGTATTCTTAAAAATTTGATTTTTTGTTTTAATACGATGACAGGTTGTGCTTTTACTCTCACATTTTTTAAAATATCATGATAGGATGTATTTTTTATTCTTTATCTGTTTGTGTGTGTGTGTGTGTGTGTGTGTGTGTGTGTGTGTGTGTGTGTGTGTGTATGTGTGTGTGTGTGTGTGTATGTGTGTGTGTGTGCGTGTGTGTGTCACAAGCCAGCCACCACTGGTAACAAACATGCAGGACTCAGAAACAGGCCTCCCAGAAAAATGTTTAATACAAAAATGTTCAAATTTCCTTTGGTACATGCTGCCCCGTTGCAAAGCTGCCAAAGTGTGATGATTTGATATTAAAGTAAAATCAATATTCTGGTCAATAAAACTGAGACCATGTCAGTATTTCAAATTAAAGAGACAAAAAAAGGACAAGACAAATCCAATCAAGTTCCTCTCACTGTCCAATAGCAGCTCTGTACCCTCACACAGCTGTGCCTGCTGCACTAATTATGTTACTGAAAGAAAAAAAAAACACAAAATTGAACATATTAAAGTTACAACAACCTTATCATTCTGTGTCTTTATTAATCAGAGTTAGCTTGTCATATTGTCTGTGTTTGTCTTCTCCTAATGGATGTTCTGTTGTTTCTCTCCCACCGAGAGGAAACCTCTCCCTCTGTGTTACTGTACGTCTGTGCAACCACAGTCAAATGACTGAAGAATGTGTCTTTCAGACTTCACTGTGGGCGATGTGCACAAGAGGATTATTGGAGGTCAGCCATGTCAACCAGATGAGCGGCAGTACCATGTCCTGCTCAGAGCACGTGATACTTTAAATAATGACGTTGACTTCTGTGGAGGCTCTCTGATCAGTGACCAGTGGATCCTGACTGCATCTCACTGCTGGTATTCAGAGCCAGGATGGTAACAAAGTGAACCATTTACTTAAAATAATGACAACATATTGCTTACTCCATAAAGACTTAAACTGTTGTATTTTAACTGGAAATATTTAATGCATTGATGCAATAATAATTATATGGCATACAAAACAAAAATGCTTTGGTTAGAAATCAAGCTAAAGGTCCAGAGAGTACACTGATAGATAAATAGATGGATTGATTATTTTTGAATTCCTGGGTGTGTTGCTTTGGAAGAGCTGCTCATGCTCATAAATATTAATCAGACCACATTATAGGAATAACAGGTTTAATTTCTTACATTGAGTGATCTTCCTCTGCCCTCTTTTCTCACTGTTAGGAGAATGTTTGCACATCTCAATGTGCATCCTGGTCAAGGAGAAGAAGTGCCAATCCCAGGACAAAATGGGATACCCTTCAGAAAAAACGGCCAACAACATGACATCATGCTGGTGCGGCTGCCTGACCTCCGTCCTGGGTTAGCACAAACACTAAGAACAATACCTCTGCCTGACTGTGCTAATCGATTTCTAGCTACGCTTCTAAGGTGAGTTGTAAATCTGTATTTTTGAGTTTAAATGTGCATCAGTTTGTCTGTGCATGTGAAGGTCTTAGGTCTACATGACCAAGTATGACCCAGATTCAAATGATTTATAAACTGCTGGCTGTGTCTGTAGAGTCATCTCATCATTAGCATATTGGTGTCAGTCGGTGAAATGGTGAAACAGGTGTAGATACAGAGTAGTTCCTGTCATGACAGCTCAGGGACTCCCTGAGCTGTCATGAGTTGAACTCAACAAAACATCTTTGACAGGAGGCAAACTCTTGATTCCAGAAACTCATCATATCGAGTGTACTGATGATTTTCAACCACTTCATGTTCAGCTCACGTGTATCATCTGTTTTGTTCAGCTGTTTTGGGAGGCCTGTTGGCACGTCCAAGCCATGCACAGGAGAACCAGTTCAGATTGCAGGCCAAGCCGCTATTCAGGCACTTCCTAATGGAAGAAGAGGTGAGATTGCTTTTCATAACTTCACAGTAGTGAACTTCTATGTAGTTTTGTTCTACAGTCAAAAAAATATAAATCTGCCAATGTGCTGAGTCAGTTCCACTTGTTTATATTGCAACTTTTGTGGAGAGAGACTGAGAAGCAAATGATTGTTACATGAGACATCACACTTTTTAAGTTGATACTACTTGACTCAACAGCATTACTAGAAGAATTTGGCCTTCATTTCAAATAAATAAAATCATCAAGCCACGTTACTAGGTGTTTGTTCACTTAAATAATGTTGTTAGACTCAGGAGCAGTATTAAAGGGACATGGCAGTGATTTTGAATATTGTTTTATACAATTTACCCACATCTTATATTGCAATAAATCATTTTGTAAATCATGCGGGAGTTCTTAAAATCTCACTACATATAATCAAAATGCCTTGATTTGTAAATATGAATTTTTGGTTGAAAATCCCACCTGATAATGTTCTGCTCCTTTGGCTCACTGTGTTGTTGCCATTCATAAATATGGAACAAATAATTCACTGTGTAAACAAAACGTTTCCCTGGGGACTATTTTCTGGCGGAGGCACCGTTTCACTCCACACAGTTTCAAGTCATCAAAACACAACAGTGCTGCTGCTGCTGCTGCTGCTGCTGCTGGGAAAAAATCATGTGGATGTCTTTATTACAGTGATGTAATACTGGTGTGAAGAAAGTTTGAAGTCTTGAAAGTCCATTTTCATATCATTGTGGAATGAAAGGAATCCAGTGGCTGGATAAGCACAGGGAAAATCATATTAGATAAATCGTGAAGTGTTTACATTTTGTAGATAGTACACCAACCACGCAGAATCACACACGGTCCTTTAAGTTGCAGTTGAATTTCAAATTTCAAAAACATTGGGATGTATGTTGCTGAGAATCTGACTTTACTTTTCTGTTTTTCTCTAGTACCTGCTCAGCAGCCAGTGTTTCCCCTGCAATGTGCAAACGTAAATGTTGTTCATTGGAATGCTGACGCTTTCCAAATCCCCGGCCAGACACGATTTGGGAATCAGCACTATTTTTGTGGACAAGCTGCTGGAGTGGATGTTTGTCATGTGAGGAATTATCTGATTATCTGTCTTGCTTCCAACATTGTAAGAAAAAGAAAATCAGTAATGACTGACACTTTGTAATTGTGATTGTGTTATTGTGTTATAATTGTGGTATATATACTGTACACACACATATCAGTTATCTGTATCTATCTATCTATCTATCTATCTATCTATCTATCTATCTATCTATCTATCTATCTATCCATACAAACACACACACATACACACACACACACACACTGCATGTATGCATATAATTTTAGAAATAATGTTTTATATCTAATTTCTCTCTGCAGGGTGACTCTGGTGGAGGAGTGGTGTATAGGGGCCAGATTTACGGTGTCATTTCCAACGGTGGTGTTCGGGCTTGTCAGGAACCAATTGCGTTCATGAATGTCTGTCATGCTGATTACATGCGGTGGATCCGGGACACTGCTCGTCTATAAACTGAAAGTCCTTCATATTAAACATATATGAGATATCAGCTCTACAAGAAACTGATGTGGTTTGGATGTTTTTTTTTCCCCCAACAGAAACACTGGAAGCAGTGTTTCAAATGATAAATGGTGATAAATTGTGAAAAACTGATTATTTTTTCTGATACAAGGATACAAGTGAGGATATTTCCTCCCTAACACAACATACAGCCATAATTCATAGGTTGCGAGTAAATATGTGCTCTTTTCCACAGTTGTTTTATTAAGTAAAAACGGCTACAAGTAAAGTTACAAAGTTAAAAAATGAATTGAAAGTAAACTGAAAAATGAAAATCAAATGAAAGTGAAATGAAAAATGAAAGCAAGTCCAGTTAAGCTGAGTGGTGAGTTTTGAGGAATCAGCACTGTTCATTTCACAAATGTGGGGACCAAAAGAGTGTGTTACTTCTGTCCCTCTCTCTTCCTCCACACAGGATATATTTCAAATAAGCTACAAAAGTTCAACCGTAGTGATATTTCAGAACCAGTAACATGTACAGACCTCACCGAGATAATGAATTAATTGGTCAGACAGATTATTTGTGTGATATTACATATATAAATAAATAAACAGTCTGACATTCAGTGATGATGAGCCCACACACAACTATTGTTAATGTGGCGGAGTGTAGGAGGGTAGATTGAAGTTATTAGACGTTAATATTGCTATGAGGAAAATGGAAAGCCAGACAACGCCACCTGGGGAGTTTCACCCCAGGAAATACAAAAAGGACACAGGTTCGTTCCCAATTAGGAGGCAGAGGCAAGTATTGACAATTGAAATAAATTTTATTAGAGATAAGCAAAAATAATCAAAACCAAAAAGCAGGGGCTGGAGCTGCAGAAAAAGGAAAAAAAATAGTAAAAACAGCCCAACTATGGACAATTTATAAATTACTTTATTACATTTAACACTAAAAAGGCCTGAATGTAAATTCTAAAAAAAAAAAAAGCAATTACAAAAGCTAAAACTCAGCCCAACTTAAGTGAAACTAAAGAGTAGAAAAAGGAGTAGAGGCCGCTTGTGAGAGGCAGACTACACAGAGGGGTGCCTTGGGGTGCTACCGCTATTCACCAGTGAACACAGCAAACACAGCAAACACAGCAAACTTCACACAAGACAATGGTGCAGTCTATGGTGTCCCAGTGCAACTAGTCACACGCAAAGGTGCAGGGACCTCACCACAAGTGCCTAGCCCCTCAGTAATATGGCACTCCACTCCTGAAATACAGAAAACAACTCACAACATATAAATAAGTATCCCAGCTGTTCAATAAACGCACAAATAAACACAACTGGGCAAAACAAGGGCAAATTGATAAACAAATAAGGCAATAGAAAACCATAAATGAAAGGGGAAAAAAAAGGAAATAAGTCTAAAAGGCAAGTAGGCAAAGCAGCAGTAGTCAATATGGCAGGAGGACCTAAAAGAGGGGGGAGACCACAATTAATTTGGCTCTTTACCATTCCCTGAATGGATGAGGAAGAACCCTACTCACCACCTTTAGGCCTAGGCATTAAATGGGATGGCAGGAGAGCAGGAGGGAAATCCTTGACCCTGAACAGCCAACACACACACACACACACACACACACACACACACATGTGTATTCCAACACACTATCTGCACAAATAAGGTTGAGAAGTTATTTATTTTTTCTCCAAAATGTTCTGCTGCAAAACAACAAAAGCACAGAAGAAAAGAAGAAGAAGAAGAAGAAGAAGAAAAAAACTTGGGTGGGTTGACAAAGTTTTGGCCTGGTTTGGCTTTGACTTGGTTTGGTTAGTTAGTGCTGATGATTTTCTTACAGTTTTTCCCAATTGCTAAAACACATTTCTTGAAACCTCCACCCATTTTCTCAAAACCTTAAACACAAATCCAAAAACTCAAACTGCATTCACAAAACCCCAGACTTTTCTATCAAAATCAAACTGTCACCTCAAAAACCGTTCTCCTTTGCTCAAAACCAAACTGTGTTCAGATCACACACACAGCAAGTAAAAATACAGTCACCTCAGAGCATTCGTCACACACTACATAAAATAATTTAGGACACACCATCCAGGGTATTTAGTTACAGTTTTCTCAATTGTTTACACACAGATACTGGTACTTGAGACACAGTGACCACAACATGTAACTCATGCACCAACCCCCTGAACCAATTCTGCTAAACTACAAGCACAATTCCTGCTTTACACTCAAATTGCAGTTCTAAAACACACTTTTTTCAAAACACTACACACAATTCTCTGCATTTGGCACAATTTACATGAAGAAAATCTCTTGTTTTCACAAGGAACACACTGTCATTCAAATTTCTACAGTTAATTGCCCTACTATGCACGCTGACTCATCACATGGGCAAACACCTGTCACACAGTTTTACAATTAGCAATCAGAGCTTTAGCATAAAAGGGCAACAGGTGAGCTCTCCTGTTTTGGAGCAATGGATGCCAACATTGGAAACAGAGGCAGAGTCAGAGTCAGAGGAGTGAGAGTAAGAGGAGGATGAGGACGAGGAAGGCCAAGGACCGTAATCTCTGATGAGATCTGAGCCACTTTGGGATCTGATGAGATCTGAGCCACAATGAGGGAGGCTGGGAAAAGAGTACAGCCAGATTTGAGCAGGTACACTGTAGCATCCATCATCCGGACTTTCCGAAATGAGAATAGGTAAGAAATCTACTCTCACTACAAAATTTCAGTACTGCATATCAATACTCAATGAGTACAGTAGTACAGTATTGCCTGTGGACTGTTCTGTAGGACTGTAAAAATAAAGTATGTTTCAGGTATTTGGGAAATGTATTCCTACTTTGTATTCCTACACAGTATTTACAGTATTTGTATTGCAGAAGTGAAAAATTACCAACACAAGGTGGTCGGGAACGCCTTCTGTCTCCTGAACAGGAAACTGAAATCATGAACATGGTCCTAGAAAATAACGCCATAACATTATGGCAAATACAAAGAAAAATAATAGAAAACAATGAGATATTTCAAAATATTGACAGGATAAACTTATCAACACTGGACTGTGTCTTGCGCAGAAATACTCTGAGGATGAAGCAGGTCTGCAGGGTGCCATTTGAACGCAATTCAGAAAGAGTCAAAGAATTGCGATATAACTATGTGCAAGTAAGTCCTATACAATCCCACAATTGATGCATACTCTCAACACTGTATAAATTATACATATTTCAGTATTGTAATCATAATGACTGTGCTTCACAATAGTGACCACTCAATGTCTATTTCTGATATTGTCATGTGTGTTTCAGAGAGTCCTTGAGCTAGAGGTGGCTGCAGTGGAGCACCAGTTCATCTTCATTGATCAGGTTGGATTCAACCTCACAAAAAGACGAAGGAGGGGAAGGAATATCATCAGCCAGCGTGCCACTGTTGAAGTCCCTGGCCAGCACGGAGGAAACATCACTATGTGTGCAGCGATTACCCACCACGGCGTCATCCATCACCATGCTACCCTTGGCCCCTACAGCACTGCCCATCTGATCACATTCCTGGACACCCTACACAACACACTCATTCCACCAGATCAGACAGACGGCCCAGAGCAGCTCAGGTACGTTGTCATTTGGGACAACGTAAGTTTCCACCGGGCTGCTCTGGTTCGTAACTGGTTCACTGCCCACCCACGCTTTTTAGTTGTTAATCTCCCTCCATATTCTCCATTCCTCAATCCCATAAAGGATTTTTTTTCTGCCTGGAGATGGAAAGTGTATGACCGAAATCCACAAACATGTATACCCCTTCTCCAAGCTATGGAAGACGCATGTGGAGATACAGCAGTTGATGCTTTTTCATGGCCGGATTCACCATGCTAGGCGATATTTTCTCCGCTGCTTGGCCAGGGAAAAAGCATTGCTTGTGATGTGGATGAGGTGCTGTGGCCAGACCGAAACAGAAGAGAGCAGCTTTGTTTTTTTTTTTTTTTGTTTGTTTTTTTACTGTAACTGTATACAGTAAATTCTTCTGTTGTGTTGTATGTGGACCACTGTATGTGCAACTTTGTGTTGGCTGGGATGTACACTGTGTACATTGTTTTTGTGGGAAAAATAAAATAAATTTGTTACTATTTGTGTATTCTGAGTATAAAAACAATATTCTAAAATATTTTTACAACACACTTATGTATGTACTGTCTGTAGTAAGTGTAACACTGAACAAAAAAAGGCCTAAGTCATGATGATGACTGGAGAAGAAGTGTTTTCCATTCATCATAGTGCTTTACATTGAGCACATCAGTGTTCAACTGGTTCTTATGAATGTCTATTCATATGATGGTTTGTGTGTGTCATCTAAAAACAAAATACGATTTTGAGAAGAAATAACATTGTTTTGAACATTTGTTTTAAAGTTTCATTTTGCGGGAGAATTGAGGGGTTTTGCCCTGTGTGTGTGTGTGTGTGTGTGTGTGTGTGTGTGTGTTTTATTTGTGTGTAGAGTTCTGAGAGTATGAGGCATGCTTTCAGAAAATGTGTATAAACAATTGAGAAAAACTGTAACAGAAAATGTTTATTGTAAATGCAAAATAATATCATAGTCAAAGCAATATCTAGACTACATTCAGCACTTTCACAACAAAAAATAAAACAAAAAGAAAAGCACATTATTGCACAATTCATTCTCCAACATCGTGTCTTTATTGGGGGGCCGGCCAGAGGACTTCATCCATGTCACAGGCAATATTTACTCAAACTGGGTTGGACTCTTTGTCCTGCTTCCCTCATTTGTCATCCCATGAAAAAGGACATGGTAAACAATAGTTGCCTAAATTCATCAGTGATGATAGTTCTTGGTCTTCCTTGGCCTCTTCCTCGCCCCCTTCCTCCTCGTCCACCACCTTTCATACGTACTCTTCCCCCTCTGCCGCCTGTGAACTCTGAACTGACTTTTATCCTGCCCAGTTGGTCTGATCACATCATTAAAAAGATGTGTGTTCAGTTTTGAGTTGCTGTGTGTAAAATGTGACAGCTGTGTTGGAGTTGTGTTCACATTTAGCTGTCAGTGTTTACAGTTTTGCAACACGAGTGTATGACAGTGCGAAATGAGTTTTGCAAATTGTGTCCAAATACCTGAACAGTGATTAACCCTATAAAGCCTGAACTATGAAAGAATTGGCAGAAAATTCCAATTTTTTGAAATTGAACCCTTTATTTAGTCCTATAACAATATATATATATATATATATAAATTAAAAAAATATGTTATTACACGACCTTTCTGGTGTATGATATATGATATGTACTTGAAATGCCAATGGTATGGTCCAGGGTGAACAAGGGAAGTGTTCAAAGGTATTCAACAGTATTTTGGTCAAGTATTGATTAAACTGAAAATGAAAAACGGAATTGAAAGTGTGTATCATATATGATACAAATGGCGAGTTTAGTGTTTAAGCAACTGAGAAAAACTGTTATATCACAGGCCTGCTCCATGGCCTGAATGAGGAGCAAGCGGTCATAGGGTCATATACCTTCCACCGCCATGCAGAAAAAAACTCTTTTGGGTTAAGGAAGGGGGAGTATGGTGGAAAGTATAGGATTGCAAATTCAGGGTGCTGATGGAACCAATTTTGGACCAGAGCGGATCGGTGGAAAGATACATTGTCCCAAAAGACAATGTACGGCATCTGGTCCACTTGGTTTAATGCTGTGATGATGTTGTGTAATCTGTCAAGAAATGCTAGTATTACATGGGTGTTATAGGGTCCCAGGGTCGCATGGCGGTGGAGGACCCCATTGTGGGTAATGGCAGCGCAAAGGGTGATGTTACCTCCTCGCTGCCCTGGCACATTGGGAATTGCCCTGTGTCCAATTACATTTCTCCCTCTTCTTCTAGTTTTTGCGAGGTTAAATCCAGCCTCATCAACATATATAAATTCATGTTGGATTCCTTCAGCATCCATTTGCAAGACTCTCTGAAACACAGTAAGATACAATAGGACGCTGTTCAATACAGGTCTATTGCACAGTAATTTTACATTTAAAAAGGTTTTGTGTAGTGCACAATGCCACACCACAGTAAGGTGAACAATATATACCTCCACATACTCATTATGGAGACGTTTCACTCTCTCTGAATTTCTGTCAAATGGTACTCGATACAGTTGCTTCATGTGTACTTGATTTTTTTTTTTTTTTTTTGGAGGATTTGACCTAATGTTGACAGAGAGACTCAATGGATGTTATTGAAAATATTGTGATCACTGATGACATTGGCTTGGATTTCTCTCAGCCTGATACAATTGTTGGCCAAAACCATGTTTACAATGGCTGTCTCTTTTTCCCGAGTGAATACGGGGCCCCTTCCACCTTGGTGTCCTCGACCCTCAATCCTATGTAGACAAAAAACACATGCAGCCTGCTGTCAAATGTCACAGGAAAGGATACCAAAAGTGATGACAAGTACAGTTAGCTGCAGTTTCAATGTACTCTGTGATTAGTTGACCTGTTTTCTCGACAAAATGTTCGAATTACTGTCACTACTGTATTTCTGCTGAGATTTGTCCGAACTCTCAGTCCAGCTTCCCTCAGCATCAGTCCATGGTTGATAACGTGACCAATAAGGCCTCTTCCTCTACCTCCTTCTTCTCCTCTTTGAGCTGCTTCCATTTTTGTTGAAGACAGGTGAACTCACCTGCTGGCTTTTATACCTACCTGAGTGCTGTATTTTCAATTAAGCACATGTGTGTTTCCACACCAGGTGGATGTGCTTATCCAATTTGTTCATTAGTGTGGTCACTGGCAAGCCAGGGCTTTGTAATGAGAAGGAAATAGCCTCACAATCCTTATCTGTGTCTAAGGTGTGAAAATGCATGTAGAGTTTTGCAAATGGGGCTAAAATGAGGCCACAGCCAATCCAACAACTGGAATTCATTTGAAAATTGACACAGATATTTACACATTTATAATTCACAATCCACAATTTGGGGGCCCTTGCAGCTCTGGGCCCTGGGATGCATCCTCTGTTTGGCCAAGGGTAGAACTGTAGTGTGTACAAAATATTAAGAAAACAGCTTTTGTCATTAACACTACAATTGTGCAATATACAACTATGAAAGGGAACAGGGACAGAGACAGAGAAACAAAAGTTGCTTCTGTCAGGTTTGTGATGTTCACAAGAATAGTATGTGTTCACAGTGAGGCTACGCCACCTGGTGGAAACAGTCAGTCAGTGAGACATCCTCACCCCTCTTCCTCTCTGTCCAAACCAAATGACGACCTGTGGCCCAAGCCCCGATTTGCAAGTGAACTCATTATTTATGTAAAAGTGTTTTCACAATTCTTAATCAATCAATCAAACTTTATTTATAAAGCACGCGCACGCGCACACACACACACACACACACACACACACACACACACACACAGACACACACAGACACACACAGACACACACACACACACACACGCGCACACACGCGCGCGCACACACACACACACACACACACACACACACACACACAATGTTTGTTTGGCTGAGTACAGAAGAACCAGGTCAGGAAACACTGCCATCTGCGCTGGGGGCTGCCCACGGCCCAGGCCAGAATGCCACAGCTCAGGGGCCCACCAAGCCACAGGTAGGCAGAGGACCCATAGCGCTGCAGCGGGGCACCGCCACAGAGCCCCCACCCATCCAAAAGGACGCTGTTCAATGAATGTGGAAAGGTTATTGATAAAATAGTGTGGCGATGTAGAGACCAGTGTTCACCATTTTGCCGAGGTGTGTTATTACATTGCAAACTGAGTGAAAAGCAGTGAGCTGTGTTCAGAGTTTTCCAAAAAGTGTGTTAGAGTGTACAGAGAAGAGAATGTGCCTTCAGTTTGGCACACTTGGTGAATGCATCAGCTACAAGTGTTAATAGTTTCAGAAATTGTACCTCAAAAATCACTGTTAGTGTTTAAACATTCAGAAAAAAAAAACTGTAATGCGAAATCCATCAAAAGGAGGAGAGGAGGTGTGGAGAGGAATCGAGGATGGACAACTGAGAAAAGAGAAAGGCCGATTGAATCCCTGCCAGCTCCAGTGGCTGAACCTGTGCTCTGAATCAGCCACATGGTCCAAGTCCTTCAGGTAGACCATGCTTCCTAGTCTGTAGCCCCCTGATCCTCTCATGACACAGAGTGGGTGGTGCCTGATGTTATTATACAGAATACACTGCCAGGAGAGAGCGAGTAGGGGATTATGTCTTGCTCAAGGACACATGGCTGCTGCAGGAATCAAACCGTTCTCTGATCTCACCACCCTGCTGCCCAGAGAGCTAGCAAGCTCACTAGATAATGACAATGACATAACAAATATAACTTTGTGCTTTTAGTAATTCTTGACGTGCACGACATGCTGCCAACATTGTGGAAGGAAGTATCAATTCAATAACAACAAAGAAATGATAAAAGTTTTGAAAAAATGTTACTTTATATCAAGATGGTGAACAACCCAACTGACTGGGCCAGTGTACTCTTCTGCTTACCAAGTATTTCCTGGAAGACAGAAGGTGATGAAGTCTCAATGGACAATGAGTCCATTGTCATGGAGTGTAGAGGTTCATTTGAATGGAGCTGAGTGACAAGAGGAGAAATTTAAGCAAATTGTGACCATAAACATCAACTGTCTGGAATCAGACGTGACGCTCTGTCCTGCTCTGACTGACTGGGACTTTTTACACTGCACCCAAACCCTGACTGATGTAAGCATGGTGGAAAGAAGTCTGGAGTTTATCATTAATTCACTTTCACAAATGAACAAAAATGAAAAAAGATTTGGAAATATTCTCACTGGAAACAAAGAAATGTGTTAAGATGGTGAATAAATCAATCATGACCATTGGCTGAATGGACCTCCTGAAAAAAACAAAAAACAAAGAAAAACAAATAAATACTATACTGACAACAGTGTATTTGGAGTGTGCTACTTTTATATGAGTGACAAATTAAGTCAATTAAATTAACAATTAAAACAACTGAAAAGCAAGTTTTCATTTATTAAGGACAAATAATCACTTTTCTTTGATAACTCTGCCAACTGTTGTCACTATTTATATTATTATATCATGATGCTTTGTATAATATAATGTATATTTCTATGTGTAATATTATATAGAAATGTGTTCAGTGTTGTCTAGTGAAGAAAAGGATGATCAGCTGAAGCACTGAATGACATTAACAGTGTCAAACAACACATTTACTGAAGGTAAAGTCATTTTATTGATTTCAAGATCTTTTTTATTCATGTGGAGATGTTCTTCGGTTCCACTGTGACAGATCCCATGGTGTGTGATGGTGTGAGTCCCAGTGTGCTTGTGGCTGCATGTGGTCCTCTAAACAGGGACCACCTCACTGAAGCAAATGTTTAGGTTTGGTAAAGAGTGCAGTTTGGATCTGGAAGATATTCCTAACGGTGATCTGGTTGGTGATGTCCCAGTTTTGTGAGTTTTTAGTTTTTTTGTGATGAAACGGCTTTACTTTATACCGAGTATTAACATTATGTTTCCTCACAACAAAAAGTCCAACCTCAGCTCACCTGTTCCCTTCACCTTGACTTCAAAAGTACACGTCTGTTATTAAATCCATTTTTAGAGCTTTTAATAGTGTCAGCATGAATTCTGTTGACAGTATGTTAGGGTTATGGAGTTTCCCTGGAAGAAACCGTTGATGTAGCTGGCCGTTTCTTTTTTCTTTTTTTTCTTTTTTTAATTATTGTTTCACTCTCTGGAATACCATTGTCTCACTATCCCTTGATAGAAGATGATATCAAAATATTTTCATAATTAAACACAGTTTGGTAGCCAATGGAGCGTTGTGTTGATAAACCTTTACAAGGTGATTGGTGGATCAGAGGCCAACAGGACAGTGGGAGCAGATTTAAAAAGGTGCTGCTGTCCCATCAGGAGGACAGTCACTGGAGGCTCAGAGACACAAATGGCTCAGCTGCTGCTTCTTCTGCTGTTGCTGTGGGCTGGTGAGTTCTCAACACTTGTGTATTCTGCAGTGCTGACACTTTGAATACTAAGTATGAAAGATTTTTACTTATGAAAATGATGTATTCTTTTAAAAATGAGATTTTTTTAAAAAATATATATATGATGACAGGTTGTGGTTATCCTCTCTCACAATTTTTTTAAAATATCATGACAGGTTGTATTTTTTATTCTCTATCTGTTTGTGTGTGTGTGTGTGTGTGTGTGTGTGTGTGTGTGTCACAAGCCGGCCACCACTGGTAACAAACATGCAGGACTCAGAAACAGGCCTCCGAAAAAATTGCTTAATACAAAAATGTTAAAATTTCCTTTGGTACATGCTGGCCCGTTGCAAAGATTTGATATTCAAGTAAAATCAATATTCTGGTCAATAAAATTGAGACCATGCCAGTATTTCAGTTGACAGAGACAAAAAAAGGACAAGATAAATCCAATCAAGTTTCTCTCATTGTCCAATAGCAGCTCTGTACCCTCACATAGATGTGCCTGCTGCACTAATTATGTTACTGGAAGGAAAAAAAAAAAAACGCTTCAAAGGTTAAAATTAAACATGTTAAAGTTACAATAACTTTATCATTCTGTGTCTTTATTAATCAGAGTTAGCTTGTTGTATCTCTTTAATTCGACGTATCCATGATTTGTTGTTTACTGGTTTGTCTGAACTCTGTTTCTCGGTAGCTGCCTCAGACATGTGTGCTGTCCTCAGCAGCCATATTGTCTGTGTTTCTCTTCTCCTAATGGACGTTCTGTTGTTTCTCTCCCACCGAGAGGAAACCTCTCCCTCTGTGTTACTGTACGTCTGTGCAACCACAGCCAAATGACTGAAGAATGTGTCTTTCAGACTTCACTGTGGGCGATGTGCACAAGAGGATTATTGGAGGTCAGCCATGTCATCCAGATGAGCGGAAGTACCATGTCCTGCTCAGAGGAGACAACCGTACACACATGAACTTCTGTGGAGGCTCTCTGATCAGTAACCAGTGGATCCTGACTGCGTCTCACTGCTGGCCTCCAGGATGGTAACAAAGTGCATTGTTTACTTAAAAAATTAATTACAAAATAATTCTGCAGAAATTCAGACTTAAGCTGTCTTTTAAACTGTCTTGTCTTTGAAATGGCAATATTTTATGCAATGATGTAATAATAATTATAGGGCATACAAAACAAAATTTCTGTTGTTATAAACCAAGCCATTAGGATCAGAAAGTACATAGATAAATAGACAGATAGATCAAACTAATGTGTGTGTTGAATGTGTGTTGCTTTGAGAGAGTTGCTCAGGTTCACATATGTAAATCAATAGTCACATTGTAATGACTGTATTATTCCTAAACTGTAAGAATGACAGATTGGATTTCTTAAATTAACTAATGTTCCTCTTTGTCTCTGGCAGGACTATGCGTGCAAATTTAACTGTGCATCCAGGTCCAGGACTTGATGTGCCACTGCAAAATGACCCTCAACATCGGATTCCCTTCATTGACAATCAAGGCCAACATGACATTATGTTGCTGAGACTCACCACGCCGGTGAATAACCCTCACACAATTCCTGTTCCTGCCTGTAATGATGCCAATGCAGCTCGGCTTCGGAAGTGAGTTGCAACCTTTCTTTCATAGCTTGTCTGTGTGCTTCTTTGTAGGAATTTACAGTGCCAGTCAAAAGTTTGGACACTTTTACATTTACTGTTTTTTTCATTTTTATTATTTTCTACATTGTACTGTAGATTAATACTGAAGACATTGAAACTATGAAAGAATACCTATGGGATTATGTAGAAAAAAAAATGTTAGACAAACCAGAATATGTTTTAATAATAATAATAATAAAAAAAGAAAAGGCATTGAGTGTGTCCAAACTTTTGACTGATCCTGTATTGAACAGAGATACCTCTATTCCACAATGATTTATAATCTGTGATTCAGTTTGGGGTCAGCAGGCTTATTTTCATGTTCAAGTTTCAATACTTGTAGCATGGTGCTTTGTTTAAAACACGCTCCTGCTACTGGTGCCACTTGCATAGAGGTTCATTGCCCAAATCTGGAAAGCAAAATCCATGGCAGACTGGGACTTTAAAAATAAGAAATAAGGCCAAGCTGGTCCAACACAAAACCAAGGGAGCTGCACTTTAGCAGCAATTTGAAAGCCACCCATGCTGCAACTGTCTGCTCCGTACCAACACACAAGATGAAATATAACTCCAGACATACTGGAAGCTATTTTGACCAAAAAATAAATAAATAAATAAATAAATAAAAATACTGAATTAAATTTCACAGGAACAGTCTGACTGAATTTAAATAAGCTCACCTTCAAATGTGAATGCAATCATTTTACTGCAGTGGAGCTTGTGTGTCAGTGTGTCTGCTTTAACCTGACCCAATCAAACTTGAGGAGAGAGTGATGAAAGAAACAGATCCTGAACCGGATCAAACTGGACAAACTCTAAATTATAATTTGTCTTCACATATACTAGGCAAAAAAAAGTTCTGCACTGCTTTTTCAGTCTATAATTTCTCCCCTTTATTCATACCCAATAGTGTTGTATCTTATACCGTTGTAAAGCCGGATTGTCCTCTTTCCAATGAGATACAATCTGTAAGGATCCTGCATTTCTGGAATGAGTGACACCGGGAATTGTGTGGGAAGCGACCAATTTTTTTTTTGACAAAATCCCCTGCAATATTTCTCCCATTTAACAATACCGATTGGTGTTGTCTTTTATACCGTCAGAAAGCCTGATTAGTCTCCTTTTCAGTGAGAAATAAGTTGTAAGGATTGTCAATCGATTGATATGACCAACATGGCTAAACATGTCCCCTCCACCCCTTTTTGAGGAGTGCAAAATCCCATTCAGTGTGTTTACAGTTGATCATTTCTGCCCTGTGATCAGACCAATTGGATTTGTGAGTTATACTGTTGAAATGCCAGTCCCCATTACAGTAGGGTATAACTGTAAGGATGAGGCAACACAGCTAAACAGGGGGGAAGCACAATATTTTAGTCATTTTCTCATTTTGCCATATGTTGTCAATTAGGTCCAGTTAGGTCCACCTGTGAGTGCAATTTAAATTACCAACAGAAGAACACTGAAGGGAATTTTGATTGACTGAAAGGACATTGAATGGGATTTTGCTCCCCTCTTTTTTTTTTTTTGTCAAAAAAAAATGGTCGCCTCCCACACAATTACTGGTGTCACTCATTCCAGAAATGCAGGACCCTTACAAGTTGTATCTCATTGGAAAGAGGATGAATCCGGCTTTACAACGGTATAAGATACAACACTATTGGGTATAAATAAAGGGGAGAAATTATAGACTGAAAAAGCGGTGCAGAACTTTTTTTTGCCTAGTTTATATGACATTTAAAAATTAGTATTTCATCCAATTTGGAGGTGGACATGTTTAGCAATGTCCTTTAGCACCTGTTAGATGTTTTCACAGTAAAATGTGAACATGACCAAGAGATGGTTTTATAAAGAGCCATGTCATCATTAGCTTATTGTTGTTAGTTGGTGAAATGAGGAATAACAGGTGTAGATACAGAGAAGCTCTGGAGGTGTGATGAGTCTGATTCAACAAATGATGTTAACTCTACTTACTGCAATGAATGATCAGAAACAGAACAAGACATGAAGACACCAGATTCTGTGTTTTGGTCAAATTTAACAACTTGGACATCAGTTCACATGCTGTTTGTACCATTTTGTTTTCCTGCTCCAGTGTCAACAACCATGAATCAGTTCAGATTGCAGGTAAAGCTGCCACCCATGCAGGACCTGGTAATGTAAAAGGTGAGATTCCTTTTTTTAAATAATTTGACAGTGAGTAATAACAGATCATTTTTGTTTTTGTTAATTTTCATCAGATTTTGTAATTGTAATATTTGTGCTTTATTAGCTGATAAAAGTATGAACTGCCAAAGTATTTCCAAAAGTGTTTTCTTTAAATTGTTTTGTTCTTCCATCATATCAAAATAGTCTCCAGATATGCTGAGTCACTTCCAGCTGTTTGAACTGCAGCTCCATTTCTGTCAAAGGTGCATTATTCCAAGCTGCACAGGGCCAGCTGAAATGAGGACACTTTCAATTCTCAAATTTACCTTTAAGAATTTTTGAGAAACAAATGATTTTTTTTTTTTTTTTTTTTTTAATAATGCCGCTAGACTCAGGAGCATTATAATCCGTGTATCATTCGTTCTTTCTATTTTCAATTGCCAATCAAAAATTAAAAGCTGATTTTTTCAGTTGTCATGTCCTCTTCTTTTAAAGTCACACGCTTTGGTCCTCGAAACAACACGTAATAACTATCCATGGTGGCGGTGATCAGGGTGGCGGGACTGAATGCACCTGGCTGCTGTGATCTGCTGTGAGCTACCGCTCATTACCAAACTTCTGGGTCACGTAAACCGGACCAATTAAATAATAAAATCAAATTCAGTCCTGATTCCCGTTTTTCCATTTCGTATTTTTGATCTGAGCCTAAAATTGAACTATGAAAAACCAGGCATATTTTGGATTTTGGTGTTAGATTAAAAAACAATTAACAAAATAACCAGTCACTTTTTCATTTTTTAATTTTTGACTGGCAATTGAAAATAGAAAGAACGAATGATACACGGATTCCCATTATTAAAAGGACATGCCAGTGATTTTGAATATTGTTTTCTACAATTTATATACATCTTACATTGCAACAAATCATTTTCTAAATCAAGTGAGAATTCTTAAAATTTCACTACATATAATCAAAATGCCTTGATTTGTAATTGTAATGAATTTTTGGTTGAAAATCCCACCTGATAATGTTCTGCTCCTTTGGCTCATTCTGTTGTTGCCATTCATAAATATGGCATGGAAGAAATAATTCACAGTGTAAAGAAAACACAGAGGGACCATTTCACTCCACACAGTTTCAGGTCATCAAAACACAACAGTGCTGCTGCTGCTGTTAGGAAAAAATCATATGGATGACTTTATTACAGTGATGTAATACTGGTGTGAAGAAAGTTTGAAGTCTTTGAAAGTTCATTTTCATGTCGAAGTGGAATGAAAAGAATCCAGTGGCTGGATAAGAACAGGAAAAATCATATTAGTTAAGTCATGAAGTGTATACATTTTGTAGAAAGTACACCAACCATGCAGAATCACACACATGGCCCTTGAAGTTGCAGTTGTATTTCAAATTTCAAAAATATTAGTATGTACGTTGCTGAGAATCTGACTTTATTTCTCTGTTTTTCTCTAGGAATTGCTCTGCAGCCAGTGCGTGACCTGCAATGTGCAAACGTAAGTGTTGTTCATTGCGTCCATTTTGGCGATCTTCGGGCCGACGGTCAGATACTATTTCAGAATCAGCACTATTTCTGTGGACGAGCTCCTGGAGTGGATACTTGTGGGGTGAGGAATTATCTGATTATCTGGCTTACCTATCTATCTATCTATCTATCTATCTATCTATCTATACAAACACACACACACACACACACACACACACACACACACACACACACGTATGCATATTATTTTAGATATAATTTTTTATATATAATTTCTCTCTGCAGGGTGACTCTGGTGGAGGAGTGGTGTATAGGGGCCAGATTTATGGTGTCATTTCCGGCAGTGGTTGTCGGGCTCATGCCCATCCAATTCGGTTCATGAATGTCTGTAATAGTACTTACAGGGAGTGGATCCGGGACACTGCTCACGTATAAGCTGAACGTCCTTCATATTAAACATATATGAGATATCAGCTCTACAAGAAACTGGTGTGGTTTGTGTGTTTTTTCCCCCAACAGAAACACTGGAAGCAGTTTTTCAAATGATAAATGGTGATAAATTGTGAAAAACTGATTATGTTTTCTGATATGAGGATACAAGTGAGGATATTTCCTCCCTAACACAACATACAGCCATAATTCATAGCTTGTGAGTAAATATGTGCTCTTTTCTACTCAGATAGAAGAATGACAACATCTTTTGTTTAGAAAGTGAAACGGTAACTCTTAAAGTATTATGTGCAAAGAAATGAAAAAACAAAAAAACAAAACAAAACAAAACAAAACAACAAAAAAAAAAAAACACACACACATAAGGTATATTTCTTCTAACGTTTGCTAACCAATGGTCAGCCAGTTGTTTTAGTAAGTAAAAACAGCTACAAGTAAAGTTACAAAGTTCAAAAATAAATTGAAAGTAAATTGAAGAATGAAAATCAAATGAAAGTAAAATGAAAAATGGCCTGGTTTGGTTTTGACTTGGTTTGGTTAGTGCTGATGATTTTCTTACAGTTTTTCCCAAATGCTAAAACACATTTCTTGAAACCTCCACCCATTTTCTCAAAACCTTAAACATAAATACAAAAACTCAAACTACATTCACAAAACCCCAGACTTTTCTATCAAAATCAAACTGTCAAACATTGATTCAAAACCAGTTCTCCTGTGTTCAAAATCAAACTGTGTTCAGATCATACACACAGCAAGTAAAAATACAGTCACCTCAGAGCATTCATCAGACACTACATCAAATAGTTTAGGACACACCATCCAGGGCATGTAGTTACAGTTTTTCTCAATTGTTTACACACAAATACTGGTACTTGAGACACAGTGACCACAACATGTAACTCATGCACCAACCCCCTGTGAACCAATTCTGCTAAACTACAAGCACAATTCCTGCTTCACACTCAAATTGCAGTTCTAAAACACACTTTTTTCAAAACACTATACAGTGGTCCCTCGTTACAGTTTTTTTTCGATTGCTAAAACACAAAAAGCAAAAATTAGGCACAATTTTCACAACCTTTACTTCTGTCCCCAATCGCTTGACTCAATTTGTTACTACTTTAGATTTCCTTATCATATTAGAACTCTGACTTTCCTTCTTTACACTCTGATGTCAATTTCACATCACCTTGTTGTCAAAACACAACACACAATTTTTCAGGTTTGCACACACTTCTCACATAAAATCTCAAAGCATCAATCGACAACACACAAATATTCAAATCTCTAAACTTTTGGGTCTGGCGAGCAATTTGCAATCAAGGACTGCAGCATAAAAGGAGGCTTGACCCTCTGTTTTGTTTGATGAGCAATGGAGAACAGAGACAACAGTCAGAGAAGGAGAGGGGTACGAATGAGAGGAGGAGGAGGACGAGGAGGAAGAGGAAGAGGAGGAAGAGGAGGAGGAGGAAGAGGTGGAAGAGGAGGAAGAGGAGGAGGAGGGGAAGAGGAAGAGGAGGAAGAGGAGGAGGAGGGGGAGGAGGACAACAAGGAGAAGCAAGAGAAAGAAGAAGGAGAATCCGAATCTCCAATGAGATTCGTGCTACTGTATCGGACCATGTGCTCCACCATGGGCTGAGCATGAGGGAGGCTGGCCAGAGGGTCCAGCCAAACCTCAGCCGCTTCACAGTGTCGACCATCATCAGGACGTTCAGGATGGAAAACAGGTACGAAATCTATTTTCCGTGTGTATTGTAATACTGCATTCAATAGACTACAGCACTGTTTCCTAAACAGTGTTTTGGGACGCATTTGTGGGTCGTAGTCACATTGTTTTGGGTCCCTTTATTCTTTGTTTCCTACATTTTGTTATTACAGTTTTTCTCGATTGCTAAGACACATTTCTCGAAAGTTGCTCTCCTTTTCTCTAAACTGTAAACACAAAACCCAATTTTCAAGCTACCTTCACAAAACCTCAGACTCCTCTTGCAAAACCAAACTTTCACCTCAAAACAGTTCAATCTGTGCTCAAAACTGAACTATGTTGTCAAATTGTGCCCCGAGTCAATCAAAATTAAAAACACTACTGAGCAGTCACGAAACACTACATAGAAAAATAGAAAACACAATGCTGAGGACATGTAGCTGTAGAAATAAATGTTTATTGTTCACTGTAGGCTAAATGCATGTTGCAAAACAAAAAACCTGTGCATTTAGCACTTGTACATAATAAAAAAAAAAGTACAAAAAACAGAAATCTTGTGTATTTACAAGTAGCACTTGCACAGTACAAAAACAAACAGAAATCTTGTGCATTTAGCACTTGTATACAGTAAGCCTACATAAAAATAAAGTACATAAATATACAAATGAGAAGGGCATTACTCAGCCACAGTATCATTTCTCCGTACTGGGTCGACCTCCTCTACCACCTCGACCTCCTCTCACACAAACTCCTCCTCTCAGATTTCTATCCATTGTAGGGCCTCCCAAAGCAGTGCTCTCTGAACTGGCTTACAGTTTTTTTCAATCGCTTTTTCCAGTATAAAGGAACTGGGATCCACTTTGTCGTCATCTTCACCTCCAAACCATAGCAGAAGTTTTCTTTTGCAAATGTGTTCATACCTTTTCATTGGATTCACACATTTTTCACGCTCTTTTGCACAACACTTCTCACATGTGTCATTTCCATGGCCCTGACTCCATTGACTTCACTGTGGTAGTCAAAAGCAAAACATCTGCTCACAGCTGATAGAAATGACCTGCATCACTGTGAAATCACTAGTGCACCTGCATCACTACCCTTTCCACAAATCACCATTCACCAATCAATCAGTATGCACCTACAAAAAAAGGGCCTATAAATTGTATTCTGTATTTTTTCTGTGTAATACTGTATGTGAATTACAGTATTTCAGTTTTTCCATCAACACAGTAAAATTTCACTTCAAAGTCTTTCTGAAATTGGATGCAATTCTTTACTGTAAGTTCACATTTGAATGTGCAGCACACAGGAGAACCTTGTTCAAACTGATAGCTGTATTTTGTATTCTGCTGTCAGCTGTGTTACAGTACAGTAGAGCTGAAGGAATCTACTCATTTGGGCAGAAGTTGAGTTGTTTGAGGGAAATATTGGATTTTGCTACTTGCTTTACAATATGTAACTATGTAAATTGTCAAAAATATGACTGCAATACACACAGGAAAAAAGTAAGGTTGAACCTGCTAAGACTGAAAAGGGTGTGTTGCATTTTGGTGTTGAGTATGAAGTGAGTGAGTGAGTGGATTAGTTGTATTGGATGGTGACAAAATGTGCTTTTGCTGCATGTTTGAAATGTTTTGTCATGGTAAGAGCCTTTTGCAAACAAAATGTGTTATTTTGGGAAGTGCGCCTCTCATTAGGCCTATGGATTAACTGTTTTGAAACCAGGGTTTCTGAGTTGACAGAGGAGGTAAAGCGATTGAAAAAAACTGTATATATGTTCCCTCACATCATTAGCCAAAAGTGTGATCAATTTTGAGTTGTTGTGTTCAACCAGTGACACCAGTGCTTTACTTGTGTTTGACTTTTGCCACCAGTGCTCACCATTATGCAGCACAGGTGCATCACAATGAAAATGTGTTGGTAAGTTGTGTCTAAACAGGTGAAACGTGCTTATGGTTTTGCCAAAAGAGTGACTGATTCAATCAGTGGGTTCAGGTAATGGAGCATTTGGTTAAGACAATAGGGTTTAGTGTTTTAGCAATTGAGAAAAACTGTAATTATTATTATTATTTCAAAACATTTAAGTAAAGAAAAATGATTCCAAGAAAGCAACATTTAAAAATAAAATGTTTTGTCTGAAAATTTGTGTGATGTTTTATGTTTGTCTATGAGAGAAGTGGGCATTGTCATTGATTCAGTGTGTTCCATTTCTATAATTGTGTTTTCAGTTTTGCTCTTCAGTGTTCTGTACATGCTTGGTAGTGTTCAGCCAAAAGCTTACAGTTTTTTTCAATTGCTGACACACAAAACCTTTATATATCACACTATTTCTAAACTCTTTCACTCAAACCTCACAACTTCACCTCAAATCAGCAAAACCATAAACTAATTCTCAGCCTTGACACAGTTTTCAATTGAGCTATTCACTTTTTGCAAATCAGTACACACAATTCTCTAGCTAACACACAAAAATCTATCAGGAAGTAACTTGATTTCCCATTTCAAACACAACCAATCAAAATGCCACACTTATTCATCAGTGCCTCAGACTCTGTCCTCACATGTGTAAACAATAATTGCTTTACTGAACACCAACCAATCACTCCTTGACATAGACCTATAAAACTCTCTGTCTTGAACAATGGATAACAATGCAGAGAGCCAGGGGGGTCAGAGGAAGACGCAGAGGACGACGAGTCCAGGTTCGTGGAGGATGCTTTGGAACAGTGATGGGTCGTTTGCGAATGGACCGGCTCCTGATTGGGAGCTGTGTTTTTTTTTTTTTTTTTTTTTTTCCAGGAGCCGATTTTTTTTTTTCTGCGAAAACTGCACGTGATTGGTCAAGATGTGGGGTACCGTCTGTCTCTGCTGAGCGCTTCACCCCGAACCGGCAGTTTGTGTGAGCAGTAGTTGGATTTGTGTGTAAAGTTTTGAGAAAAAGACACAGAGCTTTGAAAATGTGTGTAAGCAACTGAAAAAAACTGTAGTTGTGTTTATTCAATGAATGGTATGTGTGTGTCATGTGAAAATATGGCTGTGTTTACCAAATGAAAACACGAGTTCCATTTTGTGAACATGTTAAGATTTGATGGCAAAGAGTTGTTTTGCAAAGGGATGCCAGGGTTTAGCAATTTGTGTGTGATGTTTGGAGTTTTGTGTGTGCAGTTTTGAAAAAAACGTACAGTTTTGAAAAACGTGTTTTAGCAATCGAAAAAAACTGTTAAGTGGTAAATATGCAACTAAAAAACTCACAAACTCATGAGAAAAAACCTTGGAAATATTGAGATTATAAAGTCCCAAATTTATGAGAAAAATAGTTTTACACACACACACACACACACACACACACACACACACAAAAGTGTATTCCAACACACTATCTGCACAAATAAGGTTGAGAAGTTATTTATTTTTTCTCCAAAATGTTCTGCTGCAAAACAACAAAAGCCCAGAAGAAAAGAAGAAGAAAAAAAAGCTTGGGTGGGTTGACAAAGTTTTGGCCTGTTTGGTTTTAACTTGGTTTGGTTAGTGCTGATGATTTTCTTATAGTTTTTCCCAACTGCTAAAACACATTTCTTGGAACCTCCACCCATTTTCTCAAAACCTTAAACACAAATCCAAAAACTCAAACTGCATTCACAAAACCCCAGATGTTTCTATCAAAACCAAACTGTGTTCACATCATACACACAGCAAGTAAAAATACAGTCACCTCAGAGCATTCGTCACACACTACATCAAATAATTTAGGACACACCATCCAGGACATGTACTTACAGTTTTTCTCAATTATTTACACACAGATACTGGTACTTGAGACACAGTGACCACAACATGTAACTCATGCACCAACCCCCTGAACCAATTCTGCTAAACTACAAAGCACAATTCCTGCTTCACACTCAAATTGCAGTTCTAAAACACACTTTTTTCAAAACACTACTCACAATTCTCTGCATTTGGCTTTCATGAAGAAAATCTCTTGTTTTCACAAGGAACACACTGTCATTCAAATTTCTACAGTTAATTGCCCTACTATGCACACTGACTCATCACATGGGCAAACACCTGTCACACAGTTTTACAATTAGCAATCAGAGCTTTAGCATAAAAGGGCAACAGGTGAGCTCTTCTGTTTTGGAGCAATGGATGCCAACATTGGAAACAGAGGCAGAGCCAGAGTCAGAGGAGTGAGAGTAAGAGGAGGAGGACGGGGGAGGCCAAAGACCGTAATCTCTGATGAGATCCGAGCCACTTTGGTGACCATGTGATACAAGGATACAAGGATACAAGGAATTTTATTGGTCATTATACAACAGGTTGAATAATGAAATTAACGTGTGGTTCCCTCTTGATTGATTAATTGATTGTATAAAAAATAAAATTATTAAGCATGGAGGAGTTCAGATGGTGCATTTAGTAGTCTCACAGCCTGAGGGAAGAAGCTGCTCTGTAGTCTGGTGGTACGGCAGCGAATACTTCTGTATCTTTTGCCTGACGGCAGCAGGGTGAACAGGCTGTGGCTGGGGTGGGTGTGGTCTTTAAGGATCTTTTTGGCTCTGCACAGGCAACTCACCTCCCCGATATCACTGAGGCTTGGTAGATGGGTTCCAATGATGTTTTGGGCAGTTTTAATAACTCGTTGCAGAGTCTTCCTGTCCTGGGCCGTGCACATCCCATGCCAGTTTGTGATGTTTCCAGTCAGGATGCTTTCAATCGCTCCTTTGTGGAAGTTGACAAGAACTTGCTGTGGGAATTTTGCTTTCTTAAGTTTCCTTAAGAAATACAGCCGTTTCTGGGCTTTTTTAACCAGGGCAGAGATATGTGAAGTCCATGACAGGTTCTCTGTTATGTTGATTCCCAGGAACTTGAAACTGCACACTTGCTCCACCTCAGCTCCACTGATGTAGACAGGGTTGTGTGTCTTTGCCTCCTTTTTTCTAAAATCAACTATCATCATGGATCAACCATGGTCTAACAATGAGGGAGGCTGGGAAAAGAGTACAGCCAGATTTGAGCAGGTACACTGTAGCATCCATCATCTGGACTTTCCAAAATGAGAATAGGTAAGAAATCTACTCTCACTAGAAAATTGCAGTACTGCATATCAATACAGTACTCAATGAGTACAGTAGTGCTGTATTGCCTGTGGACTGTTCTGTAGGACTGTAAAAATAAAGTATGTTTCAAGTACTTGGGAAATGTATTCCTACACAGTATTTACAGTACTTGTATTGCAGAACTGAAAAATGGTGGTCGGGAACGTCTTCTGTCTCCTGAACAGGAAACTGAAATCATGAACATGGTCCTAGAAAATAACGCCATAACATTACAGCAAATACAAAGAAAAATAATAGAAAACAATGAGATATTTCAAAATATTGATAGGGTAGGCTTATCAACACTGGACCGTGTCTTGCGCAGAAATAATCTGAGGATGAATCAGGTCTACAGGGTGCCATCGGAACGCAATTCAGAAAGAGTCAAAGAATTGCGATAAAACTATGTGCAAGTAAATCCTATACAATCCCACAATTGATGCATACTCTCAACACTGTATAAATTATACATATTTCAGTATTGTAATCATAATGATTGTGCTTCACAATAGTGACCACTCAATGTCTAGGGTCTTAACTAGAACTAGAAAATTTGATCACATTACTCCAATTCTGGCCTCCCTTCATTGGCTTCCTGTGCATATTAGATCTGACTTTAAGGTGCTTCTGTTAACCTACAAAATCTTAAATGGGTTTGCCCCATCTTACCTTTCGGATCTCCTTAAACCCTACATTCCATCGCGGGCTCTCCGCTCTCAAAATGCGGGGCTGCTTTGCTTACCTAGGATTAAGAAGAAGTCAGCAGGTGGCCGGGCCTTTTCCTATCGTGCCCCGCTGCTGTGGAATAACCTCCCTGCTGACGTCAGGCAATCTGAATCTGTTGATTCTTTCAAATCTAGATTAAAAACTCATCTCTTCGGCCTAACTTATGGCTGACAGTTAGTGGTGCGGTGGGCTGGTTCTCTGTCTCAGTGAAGTAACCCAAGCACTCACCTGCCGACGAGATTATGAAATTATTGCTCTCACGGAGCTAATTATCAATTAGTCTTCTCCAGATAATTAATGTGCCACCTTTGTCTCTGTGTGAGTGTGTGTGAATGGTTGATATGTGTTTGTCCGAGTGCGTGCTGTCTATTTTAGATCCAGGTCGTCGTGGTGTAGGTGGCTGTGTGGCCCGGGTCCCTGGCTGCTCTGGTGCATCCAGCTTGCCTTGGCGTCATCATCCCTCATCCGCCACCTATCTATTCCCATACATTTATTGTTTGTTATCTGTGTTTACAACATCTATTGCACGTCTGTCCGTCCTGGGGAGGGATCCCTCCTCTGTTGCTCCCCTGAGGTTTCTTCCTATTTTTCTCCCTGTTAAAGGGGTTTTTTAGGGAGTTGTTCCTCATCCGATGTGAGGGTCTAAGGACAGAGGATGTTGTATTTTTCTGTAAAGCCCTTTGAGACAAATTTGTATTTGTGATTCTGGGCTATACAAATAAATAAAATTGAATTGAATTGAATTGAAAATTGAATTAAAATTGAATTTCTGATATTGTCATGTCACTGATTCTTGAGACTTTGTCAAAAACATGTCCCACTAAGAATAGTGCCAATTCCTTTGAAAATGAATCACATTTTGTTATTTTAAATAATCAGCGTTGATCATCTGAGGGTGTTCGGCACAAATATAGCACATTTTTCATATATTTGTTTACAATTGTATTAATTATTTGATGATGTATAAGGCCATAATTATATTTACTTTAAATTTGTGCTCACCAAAAACGTGTCCCAGGTTTTTGTCAACACAGTCAGATATTTATAAATATGCATTAAAATCAGACAACTACATGGTCAGCCATATTCCTGAGGACCCCTTTCCACTCTGCAACATCCACTCAATTAGGCAAGACCACACAAGCTCCTGTAAGTTTGCTATTTTTTCAGTAATTTTCACATATTTATTGATATTGCTAGTGTCAGAACCATGACTGTCACACTGTCACTTTTGTATATTATGTCACAAATTTAGGCAGTCTAAGAAGGAGTCAGAGCTAGCTACAGTGTGAAAAGAACATGGCTCCTGTGTAGAATTCATGCATGGCATCCAAAAAAGTGTGTTTTTGTCAACACTGTCAGACGTCAACACTGTCAGATTCTCTGTCTGACAGTGTTGACAAATCATCCTCAGTGGAGGCTGAAATATAATTTTTGATTACAATAAACAGCATTAATAGTAATTTGTGTGTAATATTGTTTATTTAACATCTTTATTAACAATTAACATAATTATTTCTTCTACAAATGTGTCATTTAGGCCACGTTTCCTTGATGTGATGTGATGTGTGTGTGCGTGTATATACACTATATTGCCAAAAGTATTCCCTCAGCTATCCAAATCATTGAATTCAGGGGCCGGCCAGAGGGCTTCATCCACGTCACAGGCAATATTTACTCAAACTGGGTTGGACTCTTTGTCCTGCTTCCCTCATTTGTCATCCCATGAACAAGGACATGGTAAACAATAGTTGCCCAAATTTCACCAGTAATGATAGTTCTTGGTCTTCCTCGCCCCCTTCCTCCTCGTCCACCACCTCTCATACGTACTCTTCCTCCTCTGCCACCCGTGCTCTCTGAACTGACCTTTATCCTGCCCAGTTGGTCTGATCACATCATTAGAAACATGTGTGTTCAGTTTTGACTTGTTGTGTGTAAAAGGTGACAGCTGTGTTGGAGTTGTGTTCACATTTAGCTGTCAGTGTTTACAGTTTTGCATCACAAGTGTATGCCAGTGTGAAATGTGTTTAGTGACGGAGAATGTGTTTAGGGTTTAGCTAAAAAGAGCGGATGAGTTTTGCAAATTGTGTCCAAGTACCTGAACAGTGTTTAAGGTTTGGCCAAAAGAGTGTTTGATTGGAAAAATGAATTTAGGCCACTGAGAATTTGGTTCAGAGAAGTGGAGTTTAGTGTTTTAGCAACTGAGAAAAACTGTAATATCACAGGCCTGCTCCATGGCCTGACCGAGGGGCAAACGGTCGTAGGGCCGAAGGTCATATACCTTCCACCGCCATGCAGAAAAAAAACTCCTCTATTGGGTTAAGGAAGGGGGAGTATGGTGGAAGGTATAGGACTGCAAATTCAGGGTGCTGATGGAACCAATTTTGGACCAGAGCGGATCAGTGGAAAGATACATTGTCCCAAACGACAATGTACTGCATCTGGTCCACTTGGTTTAATGCTGTGATGATGTTGTGTAATCTGTCAAGAAATGCAAGTATTATATCAGTGTTATAGGGTCCCAGGGTCGCATGGTGGTGGAGGACCCCATTTTGGGTAATGGCAGTGCAAAGGGTGATGTTACCTCCTCGCTGCCCTGGCACACTGGTAATTGCCCTGTGTCCAATTACATTTCTCCCTCTTCTTCTAGTTTTTGTGAGGTTAAATCCAGCCTCATCAGCATATATAAATTCATGTTGGATTTATTCAGCCTCCATTTGCAAGACTCCCTGAAACACAGTAAGATACAATAGGACGCTGTTCAATATCGGTCTATTGCACAGTAATTTTACATGTAAAAAGGTTGTGTGTAGTGCACAATGCCACACCACAGTAAGGTGAACAATACATACCTCCACATACTCATTACGCAGATGTTTCACTCTCTGAATGTCTGTCAAATGGTACTTCATACAGTTGCTTCATGTGTACTTTTTTTTTTTTTTTTTGAGGATTTGACCTAATGTTGACAGAGAGACTCGATGGATGTTATTGAAAATATTGTGATCATTGATGACATTGGCTTGGATTTCTCTCAGCCTGATACAATTGTTGGCCAAAACCATGTTTACAATGACTGTCTCTTGTGCCCGAGTGAATACGGGGCCCCTTCCACCTTGGTGTCCTCGACCCTCAATCCTATGTAGACAAAAAACACATGCAGCCTACTGTCAAATGTCACAGGAAAGGATACCAAAAGTGATGACAAGTACAGTTAGCTGCAGTTTCAATATACTGTGTGGTTAGTTTACCTGTTTTCTCGACAAAATGTTCAAATTACTGTCGCTACTGTATTTCTGCTGAGATTTGGCTGAACTCTCAGTCCAGCTTCCCTCAGCGTCAGTCCATGGTTGATAATGTGATCAATAAGGCCTCTTCCTCTACCTCCTTCTTCTCCTCTTTGAGCTCCTCCTCTCATTCTCACTCTTCTTCTTCTAACTCCTTCCATTTTTGTTGATGACAGGTGAACTCACCTGCTGGCTTTTATACCTGCCTGAGTGCTGTATTTTCAATTAAGCAAATGTGTGTTTCCACACCAGGTTGACATGCTTATCCAATTTGGCCATTAGTGTGGTCATTGGCAAACCAGGGCTTTGTAATGAGAAGGAAATAGCTCACAATCCTTATCTGTGTCTAAGGTGTGAAAATGCATGTAGAGTTTTGCAAATGGGGCTTAAATGGGGCCACAGCCAATCCAACAACTGGAATTCATTTGAAAATTGACACAGATATTTACACATTTATAATTCACAATCCACAATTTGGGGGCCCTTGCAGCTCTGGGCCCTGGGATGCATCCTCTGTGTGGCCAAGGGTAGAACTGTAGTGTGTGCAAAATATTAGGAAAAAAAAAAAAAAAAAAAACAGCTTTTGTCATTAGCACTACAATTGTGCAATATACAACTATGAAAGGGAACAGGGACAGAGACAGAGAAACAAAAGTTGCTTCTGTCAGGTTTGTGATGTTCACAAGACTAGTATGTGTTCACAGTGAGGCTACGCCACCTGCTGGAAACAGTCAGTCAGTGAGACAGAGGCTGTTGTGTATGAATGTGTATTCCCAACATAACACACTATCCACTATCAGTACAAATAAGGGATTATTTTTTAATGTACAACTCTAACTCTCCTCAAAAAACAACAAAATCACAGTAGAAGAAAACAAAAAACACTTATGCATGTGGTGCCTTCTTTTTTAGTCTTCATCTTACTTCTTCACTTCCTCTTCCTCATCCTCATCCTCACCCCTCTTCCTCTCTGTCCAAACCAAATGATGACCTGTGGCCCAAGCCCCGATTTCCAAGTGAACTCATTATTTATGTAAAAGTGTTTTCACAATTCTTAATCAATCAATCAAACTTTATTTATAAAGCACTTTTCATACATAAAATGTAGCACAAAGTGCTTTACATGTTAAAAGCACCACCCTACCCCAACCCCTAGACCCCCACCCCACGACTCTCTCACACACGCACACATAGATACACACACACACACACACACACACACACACACAATGTTTGTTTGGCTCAGTACAGAGGAACCAGGTCAGGAAACGCTGCCATCTGCGGTGGGGGCTGCCCACGGCCCAGGCCAGAATGCCACAGCTCAGGGGCCCACCAAGCCACAGGTAGGCAGAGGACCCATAGCGCTGCAGCGGGGCACTGCCACAGAGCCCCCACCCATCCAAAAGGACACTGTTCAATGAATGTGGAAAGGTTATTGATAAAATAGTGTGGCGATGTAGAGACCAGTGTTTACCGTTTTGCCGAGGTGTGTTATTACATTGCAAACTGAGTGAAAAGCACTGAGCTGTGTTCAGAGTTTTGCAAAAAGTGTGTTAGAGTGTACAGAGAAGAGAATGTGCCTTCAGTTTGGCACACTTGGTGAATGCATCAGCTACAAGTGTTAATAGTTTCAGAAATTGTACCTCAAAAATCACTGTTAGTGTTTAAACATTCAGAAAAAAAAAACTGTAATGCGAAATCCATCAAAAGGAGGAGAGAAGGCGCAGAGAGGTATTGAGGATGGACAACTGAGAAAAGGGAAAGGCCGATTGAATCCCTGCCAGCTCCAGTGGCTGAACCTGTGCTCTGAATCAGCCACAGGGTCCAAGTCCTTCAGGTAGACCATGCTTCCTAGTCTGTAGCCCCCTGATCCTCTCATAACACAGAGTGGGTGGTGCCTGATGTTATTATACAGAATACGCTGCCAGGAGAGAGCGAGTAGGGGATTATGTCTTGCTCAAGGACACATGGCTGCTGCAGGAATCAAACCGCTCACTGGACTCACCACCGTGCTGCCCAGAGAGCTAGCAAGCTCACTAGATAATGACAATGACGACAAAATATAACTTTGTACTTTTAGTAATTCTTGACGTGCACGACATGCTGCCAACATTGTGGAAGGAAGTATCAATTCAATAACAACAAAGAAATGATAAAGTTTTGAAAAAATGTTACTTTATATCAAGATGGTGAACAACCCAACTGACTGGGCCAGGATACTCTTCTGCTTACCAAGTATTTCCTGGAAGACAGAAGGTGATGAAGTCTCAATGGACAATGAGTCCATTGTCATTGAGTGTCATTTGAATGGAGCTGAGTGACAAGAAAAGAAATTTAAGCAAATTGTGACCATAAACATCAACTGTCTGGAATCAGACGTGGCGCTCTGTCCTGCTCTGACTGACTGGGACCTTTTACACTGCATCCAAACCCTGACTGATGTAAGCATGGTGGAAAGAAGTCTGGAGTTTATCATTAATTCAGTTTCATAAATAAATAAAAATGAAAAAAAGATTTGGAAATATTCTCACCGGAAACAAGGAAATGTATTTAGATGGTGAATAAACCAAGTGACCATTGGCTGAATGGATTTCCTCTCATGGACAATAGAAATTCATTTGAATGAAGCTGTATGATGAAAATGAAATTTAAGGAAACATATATAAACACATGGACTAGATGGGAAACCCAGTTTTAGGTTACTTTAGGCTGATTGAATTGGACTCTGTGGAGTAGCTTCAGCAGCACTTGTATGAACTAAAGTGCATGAATGAAAAAAAATACAAAAACAAGGAAAGTTATTGCATATACTATAATGTATTTAATGTATTTGTGTGCAACTCTTATGAGTGACTGAAATTAAGTCAATTAAATTAACAATTAAAAGCATCAATTTTCTTTAATTACTGTCAACTGTTGTCACTATTTATATTATTATATTATGTTTCTATATGTAATATAATGTATATTTCTATGTATAATATTATATAGAAATGTGTTCAGTGTTGTGAAGAAAAAGATGATCAGCTGAAGCACTTAATGACATTAACAGTGTCAAACAACACATTTACTGAAGGTAAAGTAAATTTATGAATTTCAAGATCTTTTTTATTCATGTGGAGATGTTCTTCAGTTCCACTGTGACAGATCCCATGGTGTGTGATGGTGTGAGTCCCAGTGTGCTTGTGGCTGCATGTGGTCCTCTAAACAGGGACCACCTCACTGAAGCAAAAGTTTAGGTTAGGTAAAGAGTGCAGTTTGGATCTGGAAGATATTCATAATGGTGATCTGGTTGGTGCTGTCCCAGTTTTGTGAGTTTTTAGAGTTTTTTTTAGTGACAAAACAGCTTTACTTTATACCTAGTATTAGCAGTATGTTTCCTCACAACAAAAAGTCCAACATCAGCTCACCTTTTCCCTTCACTTTGACTTCAAAAGTACACATCTGTATTGTATCCATTTTCATAGCTTTTAATAGTGTCAGCATGAATTCTGTTGACAGTATGTTAGGGTTATGGAGTTTCCCTGAAAGAAACCGTTGATGTAACTGGCCGTTTTTTTATTGCTTTACTCTCTGAAATACCATTGTCTCACCGTCCCACAATGGAAGATGATATCAAAATATTGAACTCAGCTCATAATCCAGCAGAGCTTGGTAGCCAATGGAGAGCTGTGTTGATAAACCTTCACAAGGTGATTGGTGGATCAGAGGCCAACAGGACAGTGGGAGCAGATCTGAAAAGGTGCTGCTGTCCCATCAGGAGGACAGTCACTGGAGGCTCAGAGACACAAATGGCTCAGCTGCTGCTTCTTCTGCTGTTGCTGTGGGCTGGTGAGTTCTCAACACTGGTGTATTCTGCAGCGCTGACACTTTGAATACTTTAACCATTTCTTACCGGTTGAAGTATGAAAGATTTTTACTTCTGAAAATGATGTATTCTTAAAAATTTGATTTTTTTTTTTTATATGATGACAGGTTGTGGTTTTACTCACATTTTTTTTTTTTTTTTTTTAAATATCATGACAGGTTGTATTTTTTATTCTCTATCTGTTTGTGTGTGTGTGGTTCTGTCTCTGTATGTGTGTGTGTGTGTGTGTGTGTGTGTGTCACAAGCTGGCCACCACTGGTAACAAACATGCAGGACTCAGAAACAGGCCTCCCAGAAAATTGTTTAATACAAAAATGTTCAAATTTCCTTTGGTACATGCTGGCCCGTTGCAAAGATTTGATATTAAAGTAAAATCCATATTCTGGTCAATAAAATTGAGACCATGTCAGTATTTCAGCTGACAGAGACAAAAAAGGACAAGATAAATCCAATCAAGTTCCTCTCATTGTCCAATAGCAGCTCTGTACCCTCACACAGCTGTGCCTGCTGCACTAATTATGTTACTGGAAGAAAAAAAAAAAAAAAAACACTTCAAAGGTTAAAATTAAACATGTTAAAGTTACAACAACTTTATTATTCGGTGTCTTTATTAATCAGAGTTAGCTTGTTGTGTCTCTTTAATTCGACGTATCCATTATTTGTTGTTCACTGGTTTGTCTGAACTCTGTTTCTTGGTAGCTGCCTCAGACATGTGTGCTGTCCTCTGCAGCCATATTGTGTGTGTTTGTCTTCTCCTAATGGACGTTCTGTTGTTTCTCTCCCACCGAGAGGAAACCTCTCCCTCTGTGTTACTGTACGTCTGTGCAACCACAGTCAAATGACTGGAGAATGTGTCTTTCAGACTTCACTGTGGGCGATGTGCACAAGAGGATTATTAGAGGGGAAGACTGTCGAGAAGATGAGCGGAAGTACCAAGTCCTGCTCAGAGCACGCGATCCTTTACATAATTACGATGGCTTCTGTGGAGGCTCTCTGATCAGTAACCAGTGGATCCTGACTGCCTCTCACTGCTGGTCTTCAAAGCCAGGATGGTAACAAAGTGCATTGTTTATTTAAAAAATGAATTACAAAATAATTATTACTGCAGAAATTCAGACTTAAGCTGTCTTTTAAACTGTCTTGTCTTTGAAATGGCAATATTTTATGCAATGATGTAATAATAATTATAGGGCATACAAAACAAAAATTCTGTTATTATAAATCAAGCGTATAGGATCAGAAAGTACATAGATAGATAGATAGATATATAGATAGATAGATAGATCAAACTAATGTGTGTGTTGAATGTGTGTTGCTTTGAGAGAGTTGCTCATGTTTACATATGTAAATCAATAGTCACATTGTAATGACTGTATTATTCCTAAACTGTAAGAATGACAGATTGGATTTCTTAAATTAACTAATGTTCCTCTTTGTCTCTGGTAGGACTATGCATGCAACTTTAAATGTGCATCCAGGTCCCGGACATGAAGTGCAACTGAGAGATGACCCTCAGCATCGGATTCCCTTCACTGACAATCACGGCACCCATGACATTATGTTGCTGAAACTCACCACGCCGGTGAATAACCCTCACACAATTCCTGTTCCTGCCTGTAATGATGCCAATGCAGCTCGGCTTCTGAAGTGAGTTGCAATCTTTCTTTCATAGCTTGTCTGTGTGCTTCTTTGTAGGAATTTACAGTGCCAGTCAAAACTTTGGACACATGTTCTCATTTAGTGTTTTTTCTTCATTTTTATTATTTTCTACATTGTACTGTAAATTAACACTGAAGACATCAAAATGATGAAAGAATACCTATGGGCTTATGTAGAAAAAAATGTTAGACAAACCAGAATATGTTTTAATAATAAAAAAAAATAAAGAAAAAGCATTGAATAAGAAGGTGTGTCCAAACTTTTGACTGATTCTGTATTTAACAGAGATACCTCTATTCCACAATGATTTATAATCTGTGATTCAGTTTGGGGTCAGCAGGCTTATTTTCATGTTCAAGTTTCAATACTTGTAGTATGGTGCTTTGTTTAAAACACGCTCCTGCTACTGGTGCCACTTGCATAGAGGTTCACTGCCGAAATCTGGAAAGCAAAATCCATGGCGGACTGGGACTTTAAAAATAAGAAATGAGGCCAAGCTGGTCCAACACAAAACCAAGAGAGCTGCACTTTTGCAGCAATTTGAAAACCACCCATGCTGCAACTGTCTGCTCCGTACCAACACAAAAGATGAAATATGACTTAATGGAAGCTATTTTGACAAAAAAATATATATTACTGAATTAAATTTCACAGGAACAGTCTCACTGAATTTAAATAAGCCCAACTTCAAATGTGAATGCGATCATTTTACTGCAGTGGATCTTGTGTATCAGCGTGTCTGCTTTAACCTGACCCAATCAAACTTGAGGAGAGAGTGATGAAAGTAACAGATCCTGAACCGGATCAAACTGAAATGAAATGAGGAAAAACAGATGTAGATACAGAGAAGCTCTGGAGGTGTGATGAGTCTGATTCAACAAATGAGGTGAACTCTGACTTACTGCAATGAATAAGCAGAAACATCACAAGACACCAGATTCTGTGTTTTGGTCAAATTTAACAACTTGGACATCAGTTCACTGTTTGTACCATTTTGTTTTCCTGCTCCAGTGTCAACAACCATGAATCAGTTCAGATTGCAGGTCAAGGTGCCACCGAAGAAATTTTGGGTATAAGAGGTGAGATTCCATTTTTCTTTTTTTTTTTTTTTTTTTTAATTATTTGACAGTGAGTAATAACAGATCATTTTTGTTTTTGTTAATTTTCATCAGATTTTGTAATTGTAATATTTGTGCTTTTTTAGTTGATAAAAGTATGAACTGCCAAAGCATTTCCAAAAGTGTTTTCTTTAAATTGTTTTGTTCTTCCATCATATCAAAATAGTCTCCAGATATGCTGAGTCACTTCCAGCTGTTTGAACTGCAGCTCCATTTCTTTCAAAAGTGCATTATTCCAAGCTGCACAGGGCCAGCTGAAATGAGGACACTTTCAATTCTCAACTTTACCTTTAAGAATTTTTGAGAAACAAATGATTTTTTTTTTTTCAATAATGCCGCTAGACTCCGGAGCATCAGGGACACAGCAGTGATTATGAATATTGTTTTTTGACAATTTACCCACATCTTACATTGCAACCAATCATTTTGTAAATCATGTGGGGGTTCCTAAAATTTCACTACATGTAATCAAAATACCTTGATTTGTAATTGTAATGAATTTTTGGTTGAAAATCCCACCTGATAATGTTCTGCTCCTTTGGCTCATTCTATTGTTGCCATTCATAAATATGGCATGGAACAAATAATTCACTGTGTAAAGCAAACATTTCCCCAGGGACTATTTTCTGGCGGAGGGACTGTTTCACTCCACACAGTTTCAGGTCATCAAAACACAACAGTGCTGCTGCTGCTGTTGGGAAAAAATCATGTGGATGACTTTTTTACAGTGATGTAATACTGGTGTCAAGAAAGTTTGAAGTCTTTGAAAGTTCATTTTCATATTGTAGTGGAATGAAAGGAATCCAGTGGCTGGATAAGCACAGGGAAAATCATATTAGATAAATCATGAAGTGTATACATTTTGTAGATACTACACTAACCATGCAGAATCACACACATGGCCCTTGAAGTTGCAGTCAAATTTCAAATTTCAAAAACATCATTAGGATGTATGTTGCTGAGAATCTGACTTTACTTTTCCGTTCTCCTCTAGATCCTGCTGAGGAGCCAGAGCCTGACCTGCAATGTGTAGACGTAAATGTTGCTGATTGTAGGGTTATCACTCATCAGTTTCCCGGCCAGACACCAATTCAGAATCAGCACCATTTCTGTGGACAAGGTTCTGATGTGGATGCTTGTGTGGTGAGGAATTATCTGATTATCTGTCTTACCTCCAACATTGTAAGAAAAAGAGAATCAGTAATGACTGACACTTTTGATAATTGTGACTGTGTTATTGTGTTATAATTGTGGTATATATACTGCGCGCGTGCACACACACACACACACACACACACACACACACACACACACACATATGTATGCATAAGATTTTTCTATATAATTTTTTTCTTTATAATTTCTTTTTCTAGGGTGACTCTGGTGGAGGAGTGGTGTATGGGGGCAAGATTTACGGTGTCATTTCCACCATTGGTGAGGGGGCTTGTCAGATTCCAGTTTTCTTCATGAATGTCTGTAATAATGATTACAGGCGGTGGATCAGACAGACGACTGGCCTATAAGCTGAAAGTCCTTCATATTAAACATATATGAGATATCAGCTCTACAAGAAACTGATGTGGTTTGGGTGTTTTTTTTTCCCAACAGAAACACTGGAAGCAGTGTTTCAAATGATAAATACTGATAAATTGTGAAAAACTTATTATTTTTTCTGATAGAAGTGAGGATATTTCCTTCCTAACACAACATACAGCCATAATTCATAGGTTGCGAGTAAATATGTGCTCTTTTCCACTCAGATAGCAGAATGACAGCGACATCTTTTGTTTAGAAAGAGAAACAGTAACTCAAAATATTATGTGCAAAGAAATGAAAAAACAACAAACAAAAAACATGTATAAGGTATATTTCTTCTACATGACCTAACGTTAGCTAACCAATGGTCAGCCAGTTGTTTTAGTAAGTAAAAGTAAAGTTACAAAGTTAAAAAATAAATTGAAAGTAAATTGAAAAATGAAAATCAAATGAAAGTAAAATGAAAAATGAAGTCCAGTTAAGCTCAGTGGTGAGTTTTGAGGAATCAGCACTGTTCATTTCACAAGTGCCGGGGCCAAAAAGTGTGTTCCTTCTCTGTCCCTCTCTTGGGCTGTCCCAGACCAAAGATGACCATCATGAAAGAAATGATATCTTTGGTCTTAGCTCCAAAACGGTGGTCCTACGTCGCACTCTGAGACAGGTTCAGAGGCGGTTGTTGTCATGGCCTTGAGACCAAAGACACCCTGGGACGAAAGACTGACAGCATCAGAAATTTGGGATAACCATCTCACAGTGTGACAGCTCCTATCACCTATGTCCACTAACCAAACAATAGGAATGCAGCATGATGAATGCAACACTGGCGCTAAACACAATGATGGAAGTGAAACGAGCAAGAGGAAGTGTTTGGGACTTGAACAAAGAATAAACTCTTGTCGAGTTGTGGCAGCAGAAGCCTTGTTTATATGATGTGTCCTCCAGCTGTTAGTCAGGGTTAGGGCTGGTTAGTTAGTTGTCACTGTTTACTACTGTAGTGCATGTTTCGAGTACGCCGCAGATGGAGTAACAAGCACACGAGTAAAAGCCCTAATGAGTGACACAACAGGGCAAAGAAAACTACACCAAACACAAGTAGAAGACACCATGAACAGAATTCAAAGGACAAAGTCCACACACACAGAGTCCGGGGGGAAACACAAGAGACAACACAAGAATACACAAGTCCACAAAGTCCAAAAATAAAGTTCAGGAAAAACCCAAAAGACAAAGACATCGTCCCTATTGATGTGCATAGAAAATCTTGAATAACTTTATATATCATAGATATAAAGCCTTAACCCCTCACTGTAAAACATTTCCCTGTGAAATAACGGTAAATTAGGGGCAGCTACAGTTACCAGCATATTACTGTTAATTATCTACAACAACAGTATTTAAAAAAAGAAAATATATATTACGGTACTGTAATATTTTATACTATATTTTTTAATGGTATATTACTGTAAACATATTACGGTACCATGCTTTACAGAATATTAACTTTACAGTATGATACCCTTTTTTGACATTTGACATTTATCGAAGACAATCAAACATTCAGTACCTGAACATTTCAAAGTAATAACATTTTAGTAAATATAAAAATGACAAGAGATAAAAAACAGGCTCTCAACAATCTTTATACAACATGCATACCACACTTAAGTCACACTTAGGTCCTGTGTGGAGATGTGGGCTACATAAAGCCCCACTCAAAGTCAGTCAAGTTCTTTATAAGTGTTGCCCCAGGGGGACTCACAGTAGGTGCCTTTTTTTGGACCAGCTTCCCCGTTCTCTTGGACACCGCCTTGGCCTGGCTTGCCTTTGTCCCCCTCTCGGGATTTATTCCAATCAAGGGCCTAAAAATGTAACAAAAGAGATCAGAGATAGCATATAAGTTAAGCAGTGTTGTGAGAGTTACTTTTAAAACATATTCCACTACAGATTACTGAATACATGCCCTAAAATATGATTTGTACCGCATTCCATTAACTGAATCTTGGGAAATTGGATAAATCATGTCCCACTAAGAAAAATGCTATTTCTGTTGGAAATTTACAACATTTTAATGAAGAAAAAGAATCAAGGGCATAATCAGGGGGTCCTTTGCACATTTGTAAGGTTCTTTTATAGGTTTATTTTTAATTTTTATTAATTTAATGATTATATGTTGGCCCATGGCCTACAAAACCAGTTGTAGTCATTTCAACTTGATTATAACAACAAAAAGTAATAATTTCATTGAATAATATATTTACCACATGAAAGAGTACATCATAATATGTATTAAAAACTACAAATGAGTTTTGAACAATATTTACTATTATTTTGTAGTTGCTCAAAATGTGTCCAACATATTCGTCATCACCGTCAGATATTTATTTAAAAAACAAAAAACTCTACAAATACAAGGTCAATTACATTCCTGAGGAGCCCTTTTCAAACCTTCAGCTCTACTGCATGCTTCAAGACCGCTCAGGCTCCTGGAAGTTTGCTATTTTCTCTTAAATCTCTTCATATTTTGGGACACTGCTACTGTCACAACCATAACATGTCAACACCGTCACTTTTGTATAACAAATATTAGATTAGATTATGGAATAAATGTATACTTTTTAAGAAGAGGTCTGATGCAGGTAGCAAGAGGGGGGAAACAAGCTGGCTAATGTGAACAACTCATGCTTATCATGTGAAAGAGCAGGTTTTTGTCACCACCGTCAGACGTCACCACCGTCAGGTTTTCTGTCTGACGGTGATGACTGAAGTCTGAAAAATGCTTATAACAGTGCTCAGGATTGTTATTTTTTGTACCAAATAGTTAAATAAAGTTGTTAAGCAAGAAGCCATTGACTTGAGTGGTATAAATTTTGGAATTGTATGTTGTTTTAAATGAATATGCTTACAATATGTCTCTTTGGTGCTGTTGAGTTATAAAATATGTTTTACAAATTAAAAAAAAAAAAAAAAACATTAAGGTGACGGTGTTGACAAAAACAAAGTAGCCTAATAACTGGAAAAATGCCTATTTTATGAAAAAAATGCAAAATGAGGAGGTTGCACCGGTACATTGCTGAACAGCCAAGACCTTGGCCTATAATGATATACCTTCAGATTTTGTAATTTAACTCACTTTTTTTTTTTTCAAAATTAAAACCTGTTTTATCTAAATTCCCAAGAATCAGTGATATTCTAAATACTCCGGAATAGTTTTGGAATCCTTCATAATCCTGCAGTAGTTCCTAAACTGCAGGACACCGTAATGATTCACTACTACTTTGTGAGCAAATAAGACAAAAACAAATAAAGTAATCCCTTAAGAAATCTAGATCAGTGGTTCTCAAAGTGGGGTCTGGGGACCTCCAGGGGTCCTTGAGGGGGTCCCCAGCAAAAAGGGGAATCATATATTGTCACTATAATTCCATCTATAAGTAGCACATTTTTTATTCTTTCCATATTTATGGTGATAACTGTGAGAATGGAAAGCTGCAAATGTAGAAAAAGCTCTTGTGCAGTCAGGGAAGCCACACTTAAAAGACGCAATAGGCATACAACTATGAGTCTGCATGTGTCTGACATATGCAAATGTATTGCTGCAGGTTTTAGCACATCTGTTGCAAGTTATCATGTTTATACTGCAACCTAGAGGCCTTCACAGCAAAATAATCTTGCTCATCCAACAAAGACAATTTTTAAGCTACTCTCCCACAGGTTAATACAATTTTTACACCAAAACAGGGGCAGCCAGTTAACTGTTAGCTATTTAACTTTCCCCTCCCTAGGTGGAGAAGCAACATGATATCCTAAAAACCTTTTTACTTTAAATAGTCCCACAACAAATTGATTGCTTGGAGCTTCTACAAAGTAGCTATGAAAATCAAATAATTTGACCCGTTACTGGTAATGTGGTTCAACAAAAAGATACAATTTTGTCCACTTAGCAGCTATGCTAGCTAACTTTAACTGAAGACATTAGCATGCATGCTCGCAACATGTGGTTCACACTAAATAACGTCAAGCAGTAAATTTGACTTTTCAGCAAAAGCACAGTCAATAAAATGTGTATTCAACACAAAATGACAAAATCAACATTTACCGTATTTTACCGTTTTTAGAATTAACGGTACCTTATTGCTAGAAATTGGCCGAATTTTTGCAGTAATGTTTTACAGTGCTTGTTGATTCCCTCACAGGTTTAGAGAGTAGTAATGCTTGACCTAGGGGACCCTATTTTTTCGTAGGTCAGTCAGTGGCACTGACTTTGGCATGGGAAACTGGGGTTCAAATCCCCAATCTTGGTCACGGTGATGGTAACAAATCCATTGTGGGCACTTAGGCAAGGTCCATAATGGTCCATGCCTATAGCTCGGTTTGAGTGAGAATACAAGCAGAAGATGTTGGGGAACTAGGGCAGCCAGATGACAAGTGGGCTACTGGAACAAGACATACTTGGACTAGGACAGAGAACATACAACTGCTGGAATGCTACTATACTAGCAACCCCAGTGAGAGGGGATATAAGCAGAGGATGTGGGAGCAATGGATGTTTCAAAACCCAACATCCAGACTTGCCAAGAAACAACTGCTAGCTCCGTGTTCCAGTATCCGCAAACGGAAGCTACTATCACAACTTGAAATGGATGAGGCTTGCAAAGATGCCCTTGAGACAGAGCAGCACACCACTGCAGGGTGCAAGATGGTGTTATGGCATACATGGAGCACCATAACCAAGTGGCTGGCATAGTGTACAGAAACATCTGCACCGAATTGGAGCTGGAAGTCCTTGGGTCACTTCCAGAGGTGGTTGAGAGCAACAGAGCCAATATCCTGCAGGACTTCCAGATCCAGACGAATAAGCTGGTGGTGGCTGATCAACCAGACATCGTGATGGTCGACAAACAGCAGAAGAAGACAGTCGTGATAGTAGTAGTAGTGATGAAGGGTGAACGCAGGATGACAGCACTCAAAGATGATGTTATCCTGTGTTTTTTTTTTTTTTTTTTTAATACCATACCTTCATCCTTTTCTCCCTTCTTATCATTAATAGATTTTTGGGGGTGTTAAATGGGGCAGTCAACCCAACAACTGGAATTTATTTAAAAATTGACTCAGATATTTACACATTTATAATTAACAGTCCACAATCTGGGGGCCCTTGCATCTCTGGGCCCTGAGATGCAGCCCATGTCTGGCCAAGGGTAGAACTGTAGTGTGTGAAAAATGTTAAGAAAAGAAAAAAAACAAACAAACAAACAAAAAAAACTTTTGTCATTAACACTACAATTAAGCAGTATACAAATATAAAAGGGAACTGGGTGAACAGAAAAAGTTTTGACAGAGAAACAAAAGTTGCTTCTGTCAGGTTTGTGATGTTCACAAGAATAGTATGTGTTCACAGTGAGGCTACGCCACCTGGTGGAGTTACATCAAACAGTCAGTCAGTGAGACAGAGGCTGTTGTGTATGAATGTGTATTCCTAACATAACACACTATCACACTATCAGTACAAATAAAGGGATTTTTTTTAATGTACAACTGTAACTCTCCTCAAAAAACAACAACCTCACAGTAGAAGAAAACAAAAAACACTTGTGCATGTGGTGCCTTCTTTTTTAGTCTGGCCATAAGACTTCATCTTACTTCTTCACCTCCTCTTCTTCCTCCTCCTCCTCACCCCTCTTCCTCTCTGTCCAACATCGGCCTCCATTGCTGTCCAAACCAAATGATGACCTGTGGCCCAAGCCCTGATTTGCAAGTGAACTCATTATTTATGTAAAATTGTTTTCACAATTCTTAATGTGGAAAAGTAATTGATAGAATAGTGTGGCGATGTAGAGACCAGTGTTTACCGTTTTGCCGAGGTGTGTTATTAAATTGCAAACTGAATGAAAAGCAGTGAGCTGTGTTCAGAGTTTTGCAAAAAGTGTGTTAGAGTGCACAGAGAAAAGAATGTGCATTCAGTTTGGCACACTTGGTGAATGCATCAGCTACAAGTGTTAATAGTTTCAAGATTCAAGATTCAAGATTCAAGGTTTATTCGTCACATGCATGAATGTACAGGTACAGCAGCAGTGAAATGTAATTGCAACAACTCCGGCACTGTGCAAGTAAAAAAATAAAAATAAAAATAAAAAAAATACAAATAATAATAATAACGATAATAATAATAAAAAAAATAAAAGAAAATAAAAATAAAAATAAAGATAAAATAGAAAGAATAAATGACATTCCTATATACAATGAACGACTATATACAATATGCAACAATATACAAAAGTACAAAAAGTACAAAAAGTACAAATAAGTAGAGGGTAAGTACAAATGAGTAGAAGAACTGAGTTGCAAAACCCTGAAGAACAACACGTTCCGCCGGAGGTTCAGGGTTAGTGTGGAACCGTGAGACCAAGTGACAGAACCTGACGCCCGGTACTGGGATACAGGAGCTGTCAGACTTGATCCAGCCTTGTGGAGTCACCCAGTTTGTGTTATGAGTTCAGAATCCGTGTGGCCTGGGGAAAGAAGCTCCTTCTCAGCCTCTCAGTCCTGGCTTTGATGGAGCGAAGCCACTTGCCTGAGGGCAGCCACTCGAACAGTCTATGGTTGGGATGATGAGTGTCTTTTAAAATCCGACTTGCCCTGGACCTGCACCGCTGGGTGTAGATGTCCTGGAGGCAGGGCAGTGCTGTGCGGGTGATGCGCTCAGCACATCGGATCACTCTGTGCAGGGCCTTCCTGTCCTGGGAGCTGCAGCTGCCGTACCAGGCAGTGATGCTCCCAGAGAGCACAGACCCCACTGTGGCGGCGTAGAAGGTTTTCAGCAGCGTGGTGGAGATATTAAATTTCCTCAGCTGCCTGAGGTGGTACAACCGCTGCCGAGCCTTCTTCACCAGGGTGGTGGTGTGTGTAGTCCATGTCAGGTCCTCAGAGATGTGAACCCCAAGGTACCTGTAATTGCTTACTCTCTCCACCGGGGTCCCATACCTCCTTGGTCTTGTCAACATTCAGGTCAAGGTTGTTGTCCTTACACCAAGAAGACAGCAGCTCCACCTCCTCCAGATAGGCCGTCTCGTTGTTGTTGGAGATCAGGCCTACCACCACTGTGTCATCCGCGAATTTCACAATGAAATTCGCGGATTCAGAAACTGTGCTTCAAAAATCACTGTTAGTGTTTACACATTCAGAAAAAAAACAAACAAACTGCAATGTGAAATCCATCAAAAGTAATTGGGGGCACATTAAAATGAGGCTGGAGTGAGTCTCGACTCCTCTGTCCTCCTCTCTCTCAGCTCACATCTCCCTGGGATGGGACTAAGGCGTGAGGAGAGAAGGCGAGGAGAGGAATCGAGGATGGACAACTGAGAAAAGAGAAAGGCCGATTGAATCCCTGCCAGCTCCAGTGGCTGAACCTGTGCTCTGAATCAGCCACAGGGTCAAAGTCCTTCAGGTAGACCGTGCTCTCTATTCTGTTGCCCCCTGATCCTCTGATAACACAGAGTGGGTGGTGCCTGATGTTATTATATAGAATACGCTGCCAGGAGACGGTGAGTAGGGGATTATGTCTTGCTCAAGGACACATGGCTGCTGCAGGAATCAAACTGTTCACTGATCTCACCACCGTGCTGCCCAGAGAGCTTGCAAGCTCACTAGATAATGACAATGACATAACAAATATAACTTTGTACTTTTACTAATTCTTCTATGGCGTGCACAACATACTGCCAACATTGTGGAAAGAAGTCTGGAGTTCGGCATCAATCCAACAACAACAAAAACAAAGAAATGATAAACATTTTAAAAAATGTTACTTTATATCAAGATGGTGAACAACCCATCAGACCAGGCCAGTGTACTCTTCTGCTTACCAAGTATTTCCTGGAAGACAGAAGGTGATGAAGGCTCAATGGACAATGAGTCCATTGTCATGGAGCGTAGAGGTTCATTTGAATGGAGCTGAGTGATAAGAAAAGATATTTAAGCAAATTGTGACCATAAACATCAACTGTCTGGAATCAGACGTGACGCTCTGTCCTGCTCTGACTGACTGGGACCTTTTACACTGCATCCAAACCCTGACTGATGTAAGCACGGTGGAAAGAAGTCTGGAGTTTATCATTAATTCAGTTTCATAAATAAATAAAATATTCTACCTGGAAACAGAGAAATGTATTTAGATGGTGAATAAATCAAGTGACCATTGGCTGAATAGACCTCCTGAAAAAAACAAAAAACAAAGAAAAACAAATAAATACTATATTGAAAACAATGTATTTGGATTGTGCTACTTTTATATAAGTGACAAATTAAGTCAATTAAATTAACAATTAAAACAACTGAAAAGCAAGTTTTTATTTATTAAGGACAAATAATCAGTTTTCTTTGATAACTCTGCCAACTGTTGTCACTATTTATATTATTATATCATGATGCTTTGTATAATATAATGTATATTTCTATGTGTAATATTGTATTGAAATGTGTTCAGTGTTGTATTGTGAAGAAAAAGATGATCAGCTGAAGCACTGAATGACATTAACAGTGTCAAACAACACATTTACTGAAGGTAAAGTAAATTTATTGATTTCAAGATCTTTTTTATTCATGTGGAGATGTTCTTCGGTTCCACTGTGACAGATCCCATGGTGTGTGATGGTGTGAGTCCCAGTGTGCTTGTGGCTGCATGTGGTCCTCTAAACAGGGACCACCTCACTGAAGCAAATGTTTAGGTTTGATAAAGAGTGCAGTTTGGATCTGGAAGATATTCATAACGGTGATCAGGTTGGTGCTGTCCCAGTTTTGTGAGTTTTTAGTTTTTTTGTGATGAAACGGCTTTACTTTATACCGAGTATTAGCAGTACGTTTCCTCACAACAAAAAGTCCAACCTCAGCTCACCTGTTCCCTTCACTTTGACTTCAAAAGTACACGTCTGTTATTAAATCCATTTTTAGAGCTTTTAATAGTGTCAGCATGAATTCTGTTGACAGTATGTTAGGGTTATGGAGTTTCCCTGGAAGAAACCGTTGATGTAGCTGGCCGTTTCTTTTTTCTTTTTTTTCTTTTTTTAATTATTGTTTCACTCTCTGGAATACCATTGTCTCACTATCCCTTGATAGAAGATGATATCAAAATATTTTCATAATTAAACACAGTTTGGTAGCCAATGGAGCGTTGTGTTGATAAACCTTTACAAGGTGATTGGTGGATCAGAGGCCAACAGGACAGTGGGAGCAGATTTGAAAAGGTGCTGCTGTCCCATCAGGAGGACAGTCACTGGAGGCTCAGAGACACAAATGGCTCAGCTGCTGCTTCTTCTGCTGTTGCTGTGGGCTGGTGAGTTCTCAACACTTGTGTATTCTGCAGTGCTGACACTTTGAATACTAAGTATGAAAGATTTTTACTCATGAAAATGATATATTCTTTTTTTATTCTCTATCTGTGTGTGTGTGTGTGTGTGTGTGTGTGTGTGTGTGTGTGTGTGTGTGTGTGTGTGTGTGTGTGTGTCACAAGCCAGCCACCTCTGGTAACAAACATGCAGGACTCAGAAACAGGCCTCCCAGAACATTGTTTAATACAAAAATGTTCAAATTTCCCTAGGCACCAAAATGTAATCTGCCAAAATGTAAAGATTTGATATTAAAGTAAAATCAATATTCTGGTCAATAAAATCGAGACCATGCCAGTATTTCAGTTGACAGAGACAAAAAAGGACAAGATAAATTCAATCAAGTTTCTCTCATTGTCCAGTGGCAGCTCTGTACCCTCACATAGATGTGCCTGCTGCACTAATCATGTTACTGGAAGAAAAAAAAAAACACTTCAAAGGTTAAAATTAAACATATTAAAGTTACAACAATTTTATCATTCTGTCTTATTAATCAGAGTATGCTTGTCGTGTCTCTTTAATTCGATGTATCCATTATTTGTTGTTCACTGGTTTGTCTAAACTCTGTTTCTTGGTAGCTGCCTCAGACATGTGTGCTGTCCTCAGCAGCCATATTGTCTGTGTTTGTCTTCTCCTAATGGACATTCTGTTGTTTCTCTCCCACCGAGAGGAAACCTCTCCCTCTGTGTTACTGTATGTCTGTGCAACCACAGTCAAATGACTGAAGAATGTGTCTTTCAGATTTCACTGTGGGTGATGTGCACAAGAGGATTATTGGAGGTCGGCCATGTCGACCAGATGAGCGGCTGTACCATGTCCAGCTCAGAGGATTTTTTCAAAACAGTACATATACAGAAGAAACCTTATGTGGTGGCTCTCTGATCAGTGACCAGTGGATCCTGACTGCGTCTCACTGCTGGCCTTCAGAGCCAGGATGGTAACAAAGTGAAGTGTTTACTTAAAATAATGACAACATATTTCTTACTCCATAAAGACTTAGGGCTCTAGTTTCGCAGACCAGGCGAGGCGGGGGCGTAGCGCAGATGCGCTTCGCCAACTGGGTGTGGCCAGGCGGATTTTCCAAGTTTGGCACGCCGTTCTCGGTGGCGCAAGTACTCCGCCATCCCTCCTACCGGCGGAGGGGAGGAGAGAAGGCATGGAGTGGGTTTGACACAGCCGATTCACATGTAACCAATCAAATGAGCCCCTGTCCTTGCCTTTAAAATGCGCTGCGTGAAGGCTGACATGGAAGTCTATTGCCGCGGGCGGAGCGGAGCTCAGGAGACAAGCGCGGAGCGGAGACCGGCGAGCAGTGCGGACACGTCACCAAAACCTCACAGGCAGGCTTCCGGGATGTTAGACACATGAACGATGCAATAAATACCGAAAAAAACACTATTCAATACTACGATCACAATCAGCACATACATATATCTCCATATCAACTGTCCCGTCACAGCTGATGTCAGATCAAAGAAGATTGGCACCGTTTGTGCTGATCGTGAGGTTTTGGTGATGTGCGCCAGCCAGCCAAACTTCCACTGCGCCAGCTCCGCTCCGCCTTGCGCTGAAAGTAGACGTGGTTTCAGACGGCGAGCTTTTGGCGCACCTCGGCGAAGCCTTTTAGCACGAAACTGTCACTACGCCAAGCCGAATCTGTCGGCACCTCCCCCCGCTGCGCCGCCACTCCCATCTCGGCGAACCTCCGCCTGCGAAACTTGGAAACTGTCCGCCTCTCCCGCTTCGCCGGTCGAAACTAGCTCTGCGCGGGGTTCGCCTCACTGCGCCACCCCGCGCTGCGCCGGGAAACTAGAGCCCTTAAACTGTTGTATTTGAACTGGAAATATTTAATGCATTGATGCAATAGTAATTATATGGCATACAAAACAAAAATGCTTTGGTTAGAAATCAAGCTAAAGGTCCAGAGAGTACACAGATAGATAGATAGATAGATAGATTATTTTTGAATTCATGAGTGTGTTGCTTTGGGAGAATTGCTCATGTTCATAAATAATCAGACCACATTATAGGAATAACAGGTTTAATTTCTTAAATTGAGTGATGTTCCTCTGTCTCCCTTTCTTAATGTTAGGAATATGTCTGCAAATTTAACTGTGCATCATGGTGCAGAAGTAGTGCCAATCCCAGGACAAAATGGGATACCCTTCACAGAAAACGGCCTACAACATGACATCATACTGGTGAAGCTTCCTAACCTCACTGCTCAGTTAAATCTAACAACAATACCTCTTCCTGACTGTGCTAATCGATTTCTAGCTATGTTTCGAAGGTGAGTTGTAAATCTGTATTTTTGAGTTTAAAAGTACATCAGTCTGTCTGTGCATGTGAAGGTCTTGGGTCTACATGACCAAGTATGACCCAGATTCAGATGATTTATAAACTTCTGGTTGTGTCTGTAGATTCATCTCATCATTAGCATACTGGTGTCAGTCGGTGAAATGGTGAAACAGGTGTAGATACAGAGTAGTTCTGGAGCTGTCATGAGTTGAACTTAACAAAACATCTTTGACAGGAGGCAAACTCTTGATTCCTGCACTGAAGGATCAGAAACTCATCATATTGAGTGTAGTGATAATTTTCAATCATTTAAATCTCATGTGTCATTTGTTTTGTTCAGCTGTGTCGGGAGGCCTGCTGGCACGTCCAAGCCATGCACAGGAGATCCAGTTCAGATTGCAGGCCATGGTGCAACTTGGGCATTTCTAGATGTCATAAGAAGTGAGACTGCTTTTCATAACTTCACAGGTTCAAACAAGTATTTCCTGTCGTTGTTGTCCATGTAGTTTTGTTCTACAGTCATAAAAATAGAAATCTGTATGTGCTGAGTCAGTTCCACTTGTTAGGGGCCGGGCAGCCTAAGCTGCCAGGACCCTCTTGTATTCCTGCGTGTTCTTCTTTCTTTCTTCAGAGGAGCGTCACTGACTGTTGTTTAAAGGATCAGAACTGTGATTTTGAATCCTACTTCCCATGCACGAAAAATCACCAAATTTTGCACAAAGGTCCAGTCCCATGCCAGATTACCTCAGCTGCAAACACAAGCCAATAGTCCTGATGGTGGCGCTACAGCAAGCCTCTAAATTTCAAAACTTTGAAAATTTATAATAAATCAACCATATGTGCTACAGCTTTGCAACTTTCATCAAAATGTAGCCCCAATACCGAAGAAACTTTTACACATAAACATCTTTTTTTCACTTATGGAGCAAATCAATCATTGTTAAAAACACATTACCAACATCTCCATGCTGTCTAGATGCAATATGTGTATATTCAGATTTTTGTCTTGATGACTGATTTTTTAGTGGTTTGAAATCTGCCTTTCCATGCATAGGCGGCTGCTATCATGTGACTGGCTTAGTCAATTTGTGAAGCCTCACAATTAGCTCAGTGAGATAAAGCCTTGTCCTTCATGCCAGACATTGTGAGTTCAAGCCTCAACTGATGCAAAATACACATTAGAAAGCCATCTTCCAGTTCTCCACTTGTTGCTCAGAATTGCCTAAATTTGCCCGGCCTCGGCCATTGCTGCGCAGCAGCTATCATTTTTATTATAACTCCATTTTTGTGGAGAGAGACTGAGAAGCAAATGGTTATATTGTTACATATGTCATCACACTTTTTAAGATGATACTACTTGACTCAACAGCATTACTAGAAGAATTTGGCATGCATTTAAAATAAATAAAATCATCAAGCCACGTTACTAGGTGTTTATTCACTTGAATAATGTCGCTAGGCAAGGCAAGTTTATTTGTATAGCACAGGGCAATTCAAAGCGCTTTACATAGAGCATAAAAGGCATTAAAACAATATAAAAGCAACACAAGAAGACATACATAAAAACATTTAAAACGTGTTAAATTTAGTAATACAAAGAAGCTAAAAAGAGAATAAGATGATAAAACAGGACATTAAAAGTTACAGTGCAGTGTAAAATATTAACCCTTAATGTGGTTTAATGGAAGGCAGCGGCAAACAGAAAAGTCTTCAGCTGTGATTTAAAAGAACTGAGAGTCGCAGCAGATCTACAGTTTTCTAGGAGTTTGTTCCAGATATGTGGAGCATAAAAACTAAACGCTGCTTCTCCATGTTTAGTTTTTACTCTGGGGACAGAAAGTACACCTGTCCCAGACAACCTAAGAGGTCTGGATGGTTCATAATTTAGCAGCAGATCAGAGATGTATTTTGGCCCTAAACCAACAGCAATATCTTGAAATCAGCATTACAGTAGTCAAGTCTACTGAAGATAAATGCATGGACAAGTTTTTCCAAATCCTGCTGAGACATAAGTCCTCTAATTCTTGATATATTCTTAAGGTGATAGTAGGCTGACTTTGTAACTGTCTTAATGTGGCTGTTGAAATTCAGGTCTGAGTCCATGACTACACCAAGATTTCTGGCTTGGTTTGCATAGGCGGAGTTTGAAATTTGCGCTGGGGGGGGGGCAAACATTTTTTTTATTATTATTATTTTATTTATTACAATACCAAACATAATGTAATTCAGATTTATTTCTGAAAATAATCTTATTTTATTGCATTGCTTAAATGTTTATAGATATGTATACAGGAAAAAAAAATATTGGACCTATTTTTGACTCAATGTAGTGACACATTTCAGACGCTAGGGGGGGCAATGCCCCCCGCAAACTCCGCCTATGTTGGTTTGTGGTTTTTAACATTATTGACTGAAGCTGAGTGCTAACTTTTAATTGTTCTTCCTTGGCTCCAAAATCAATTACTTCAGTTTTGTCTTTGTTTAACTGAAGAAAATTCTGGCACATCCAATCGTTGATTTGTTCAATGCACTTACTCAGTGCTTGTACTGGACCATAGTCCCCTGGTGATATGGTTATGTAAATTTGTGTGTCGTCTGCATAACTGTGGTAGCATATTTTGTTGTTTTCCATAATCGCTAGACTCAGGATTATAATTAAAGGGACATGGCAGTGATTTTAAATATTGTTTTGTACAATTTACCCACATCTTACATTACAACAAATCATTTTGTAAATCATGTGGGGGTTCTTAAAATTTCACTACATATAATCAAAATGCCTTGAATTCTAAATATTTTTGGTTGAAAATCCCACCTGATAATGTTCTGCTCCTTTGGCTCACTGTGTTGTTGCCATTCATAAATATGGAACAAATAAATCACTGTGTAAACAAAACGTTTCCCTGGGCGGAGGCACCGTTTCACTCCACACAGTTTCAAGTCATCAAAACACAACAGTGCTGCTGCTGTTGGGAAAAAATCATGTGGATGACTTTATTACAGTGATGTAATACTGGTGTGAAGAAAGTTTGAAGTCTTTGAAAGTTCATTTTCATGTTGTAGTGGAATGAAAGGAATCCAGTGGCTGGATAAGCACAGGGAAAATCATATTAGATAAATCATGAAGTGTATACATTTTGTAGATAGTACACTAACCATGCAGAATCACACACATGGTCCTTCAAGTTGCAGTTGAATTTCAAATTTCAAAAACATCATTAGGATGTATGTTGCTGAGTCATAGAATCTGACTTTACTTTTCCGCTCTCCTCTAGTGCCTGCTGAGCAACCACAATTACAATGTGCAAACGTAAGTGTTGTGGATTGCGTCGCTAGCAATCTTCAGCCCCCCGGCCAGATACCATTTCGGAATCAGCACTATTTCTGTGGACAAGCTCCTGGAGTGGATGCTTGTGATGTGAGGAATTATCTGATTATCTGTGTTACCTCCAACATTGTAAGAAAAAGAAAATCAGTAATGACTGATACTTTGTAATTGTGATTGTGTTATTGTGTTGTAATTGTGGTATATATACTGTACACACACACACACACACACACACACACAAACGCACACACAAACACACACACATCAGATAGATCTGTATCTATCTATCTATCTATCTATCTATCTATCTATACAAACACACACACACACACACACACACACACACACACACACACACACACATATGTATGCATATAATTTTTAGATAAAATATTTTATATATAATTTCTCTCTCCAGGGTGACTCTGGTGGAGGAGTGGTGTATAAGGGCCAGATTTACGGTGTCATTTCCGGCAGTGGTCGCTGGGCTCATCTGTGTCCAATTCGGTTCATGGATGTCTGCCATGCTGATTACAGGCGGTGGATCAAACAGACGACTGGCCTGTAAGCTTAAAGTCTTTCATATTAAACATATATGAGATATCAGCTACAAGAAACTGATGTGGTTTGGATGTTTTTTTTTTCCCCAACAGAAACACTGGAAGCAGTGTTTCAAATGATAAATGGTGATAAATTGTGCAAAACTGATTATTTTTCTGATACAAGGATACAAGTGAGGATATTTCCTCCCTAACACAACATACAGCCATAATTCATATTGTGAGTAAATATGTGCTCTTTTCCACTAAGATAGAAGAATGACAGTGACACATCTTTTGTTTAGAAAGTGAAACAGTAACTCTTAAAATATTATGTGCAAGAAATGAAAAAACAAACAAACAAACAAACAAAAACACACATAAGGTATATTTCTTCTATGTGACCTAACGTTAGCTAACCACTGGTCAGCCAGTTGTTTTAGTAAGTAAAAACGGCTACAAGTAAAGTTACAAAGTTAAAAAATAAATTGAAAGTAAATTGAAAAATGAAAATCAAATGAAAGTGAAATGAAAAATGAAAGCAAGTGCAGTTAAGCTGAGTGGTGAGTTTTGAGGAATCAGTACTGTTCATTTCACAAGTGTGGGGACCAAAAAGTGTGTTCCCTCTCTGTCCCTCTTTCCTCCTCCACACAGGATATATTTCAAATTAGCCACAAAAGTTCAATCATAGTGATATTTCTGAACCAGTAACGTGTACAGACCTCACCGAGATAATGGATTAATTGGTCAGACAGATTATTTGTGTGATATTACATATATAAATAAATAGTCTGACATTCTGTGATGATGAGTCCACACACAACTATTGTGAAGAAAGAGAAATTTATGAGAAAAAAAAGCCTTGGATATTCTCTGCGATTAAAGTGGTAAATATGCAACAAAAAAACTCACAAATTCATGAGAAAATAACCTTGGAAATATTGAGATTATAAAGTCTCAAATTTATGAGAAAACACACACACACACACACAAGTATTCAAATGTGTAAGGTACGGATCTGTATTCCAAACAGAACACACTATCTGCACAAATAAGGTTGAGAAGTTATTTATTTAGCACTGTCGCCTCACAGTGAGAAGGTCCTGGGTTCGATTCCCACCCAAGGTCCTTTCTGTGTGGAGTTTGCATGTTCTCCCCGTGTCTGCGTGGGTTTCCTCCCACCGTCCAAAGACATGCAGGCTAGGTGAATTGGAGAAGCTAAATTGCCCCTAGGTGTGACTGTGTGTGTGAATGTCAGTGTTTGTCTGTCTGCCCTGTGATGGACTGGCGACCTGTCCAGGGTGTTTCCTTGCCTTCGCCCTATGAGCGCTGGGATTGGCTCCAGCACCCCCCCCGCGACCCTAGTGAGGATAAGCGGTTTAGAAGATGAATGAATGAATGAATGAATGCTCTGCTGTAACTCTCCTCAAACAACAAAAGCACAGCAGAAGAAAAAAAATGTGCTAGAAAAAAAAGAACAAAAAATGGCAAAATCTCGCCTTCTTTGTAAGTCTAGACATTATTCTTTATTTTACTTCTTCACCTCTTCCTCCTCCTCCTCTTCCTCCCTGCCCTTTGACCTCCATCATTGTCAAAACCAGACATTTACCTGTAGCTCAAGCTCTGATTTGTAAGAGAACTCATTGTGTTTTCTCATGTGCCAGTGTGAAAAGGCAATAGGCAAAACAGTGTAGCAATACAGAGGCCAAAGTTAACAGTTTTACAAGCGTTTTGCAAAAAGTGTGCTATAAAATTGCAAACTGAGTGTAAATCAGAATGTGCATTCACTATGACACACTTGGTGAATGCATCAATCATGAGTGTTCACAGTTTCAGAGATAGAGCTTGAAGAATCACTGCTAGTGTTTAAGCACTCAGAAAATAAAATACATAGCAGCAATAGGATTTGGTAACACGGAAATACTTGTGATTTCAGCCCAGAATCACGTTATCATCAGCATCTGGACTTTGAAAAGACATTTCTGTGATTTGCGCCGATTCAGAAGAAAACAACATACTGATTTGGATGAGGTGATAGAGGATGTCACAATTCAGCAAGTGCACAAGTGCAGAATCACCAGGCTCAGACAGGACAGGAGTGGGCAACAATGCTGTTCTTTTCTAAAAATCTTGTAGAAAAGGGTGGTACAGTCGGTTCCAGAAGTCAAAGTGCAAAAGGCAAGTGTATGTGTAAGCTGCAGGAGGGTGGAGGTTAAGATGAGCAGGAAGCTAGAGCAGAGTCCATGACAGGATGAGGTGATAACTACTTTTCTGAGTTTTGGTCTTGTAAATTTGTGACTTTTGTACTTTTTTTTTTTTTTAATGTCTAACAACTTGTGGTCAGAAAAAGCCTCAAGATCAGGAATCACACAGAGGGGAGCAGGCATAAAATCAAAGCGTGCACTCAAAGTCAGGCAGGGGGTCATACACAGGAGGTCAAGAGAGAGGCCACAGTACAGAGAAGGGTCAGGCTTATGCCTGGTATACACTGTGCAAGTTTGGGCTGTCCCAGACCAAAGATGACCATCATGAAAGAAATGATATCTTTGGTCTTAGCTCCAAAACGGTGGTCCTACATCGCACTCTGAGACAGGTTCAGAGGCGGTTGTTGTCATGGCCTTGAGGCCAAAGACACCCTGGGATGAAAGACTGACAGCATCAGAAATTTGGGATAACCATCTCACAGTGTGACAGCTCCTATCACTAGTGTTGTAGTACTCGAGATCGGTCTTGATCTCGAGACCGGTCTCAAGACCACTTTTTGAGGGTCTCGGTCTCGTCTCGGAATCGAAGGCATTTTCACTCGGTCTTGTCTCGGTCTCGGACTGGGCGAACTCGGAATTTTTGATCAAGACCGCTCGAGACCAGTCTCTCATACTTTGATAAGAGAAAAAAGAAAAGTGCAGCTGCTGCCTTCCCGGTGTCACACAGCCTTTGCGACACCTTGTGTGACATGCCCCCTGAACACGCAAAGTGGATAAAGACGGCTGGAGAAGCGGTGCTTATGTTGGGCGTCCCCGGGAAATCGCCATGAAAAATGTCGGCAAACTCTGGCTGGCTTTCTTTCTTGTTGCATAAGTCAGTGGCAACGAGTACAAGGCAAATTGCAAAACGTCTCGGCGAGTGTGTTATGTGGCTCATGGTGGACTGGCTGATGTGCGGCAACATGCAGGAGGGGATAGACAGAATAAAAATGAGAACGGACAGGAACCAAACGGCAGTGTCAGTTTTTCATAGTTGTCACGGCTCCCGAGGTCGATACAGTAAGGGACATCATTATATGATAAACTTGATTTCCTATATGGTTGTGTATTTAGCAGAAGATATACCCATACCGCATACCCCTGGGGGTAAGTGGAGGAACTCCAGGGGGTACGTGAGATTTTTAAAATTTATACAACAGGTAGATCCGACCGAGCAATCTGACTGGTCAATCAGAAGTTTAGAATGTGCTCAAATGAGCATGACAGCACGGCTAGCTGTGCTCAAATGAAAAATACCTCATCACTGAAAATATTACTCCGCCTATATCTTATTGCCCGAGTCTGTGTGGTTTCCATGGCAACACGGAACGTTTCACTGAAACCCACATCAAAAACCGCTGTCAACTTTGTTAGTCTGCATAATGGACTGATTTGTTGTCAATTTTGATTTCTTTGGCGTTTGGATAAATGGCTGGACGAGGAAGACAAGACAGAAACAGATAAAGCCAAGATATGCGAGAGTGACGAGTGACGAGCTGGATCAGCTGGAGAGGTCAGGAAATGAAGCCGGTACGGCCCGGTCAAAGTCTTGGGCCGTCAAATGTCTACAAGACTACCTGACAAACACCGGGCAAACAGCTGATTTTTCAGGTGTAAGTAAAGAAGAGCTAAACAAGATCCTCTGTGAATTTTATGGAGCTTTATTTTCTATAATAAAGAGAATGAAATGCACAGACAGTACCCGCTGAAACAGATTCAACACCACGGACAGTACCCGCTGAGGGAGATTCAGCACCACGGACAGTACCTGCTGAGGCAGAGTCAGCACCACGGACAGTACCCGCGGATGCAGATTCAGCACCATGGACAGTACTCGCTAAGGCAGATTCAGCACCACGGACAGTACCTGCTGAGGCAGATTCAGCACCACGGACAGTACTCGCTAAGGCAGAGTCAGCACCACGGACAGTACCCGCTGAGGCAGCGTCAGCACCATGGACAGTACCAGTAAGATTTTCCACGGAGATGTGCAGGCAATAACTTTGTTCTTGTTATTAATGTGTTAATGTTATCAGTTGTTAATTAACGTATTAATCATTATTCATTTGTTTAGTCTTTATGAGTAGCCTTGGCCATTGTTTTAATTAATTCGTCAGTTTGTTTGCATCTGTACATTGAAATGAACATTTAATAAATCAACACATCTGTGAAAACTGTCGTCTTTATTTCAGAGGTAATTTGATAACAGCCTGAAAAGGTGATTATATAACTCTGTTCAGCCTTAATGTGACTGCTTACTGTTGTTACTTTTGCTGCTTAGCCACATTAATCCGATCTGATGTTAAATTGGAGTGACACACCCCCAGCTGAAATAAAACATCTTCCAGTGAGTTTATGAAAAGATACATGTTTAGTTCATTTAATTTAGGTCTTATTCCTTTTTCTTTTAATCTTTCTTAATGAAATAGCATATTTATCATTGCTTGTCAGGTCAATGATGGCGTACTTTTTACAAGAAGTCAAACAACAGATTTCCTTAGATTTGAGATTTGTTTCATTGTGCTGGTTAGAAAACAACAACATTTTGTTTTTGTTGCTGTTGCATTTGTTTAAAAGCAAACTAAGTTTAAAAGAGATACCTGTCATTTTGTTCTATTGTGTTAGGATTTTTCTTTAATATATATGGTCTTGGTCTCGTCTCGGTCTCGACATCCAAATGTCTTGGTCTCGTCTCAGTCTCGACCTACAAATGTCTTGGTCTTATCTTGGTCTCGGTACTCTCTAGTCTCATTAATGTCTTGGTCTCGGTTGGTGTGGTCTTGACTACAACACTACCTATCACCTATGTCCACTAACCAAACAATAGGAATGCAGTATGTTAAATGCAACACTGGCACAATGATGGAAGTGAAACGAGCAAGAGGAAGTGTTTGGGGCTTGAACAAAGAAGAAACTCTTGTCGAGTTGTGGCAGCAGAAGCCTTGTTTATATGATGTGTCCTCCAGCTGTTAGTCAGGGTTAGGACTGGTTAGTTAGTTGTCACTGCTTACTACCGTAGTGCATGGTTCGAGTACGCCGCAGATGGAGTAACAAGCACACAAGTAAAAGCACCAATGAGTGCCACAACAGGGCAAAGAAAACTCCACCGAACACAAGTAGAAGACACCATGAACAGAATTCAAAGGACAAAGTCCACACACACAGAGTCCGGGGGGGAAACACAAGAGACAACACAAGAATACACAAGTCCACAAAGTCCAAAAATAAAGTTCAGGAAAAACCCAAAAAACAAAGACATCGTCCCTATTGATGTGCATAGAAAATCTTGAATAACTTTATATATCATAGATATAAAGCCTTAACCCCTCACTGTAAAACATTTCCCTGTGAAATAACGGTAAATTAGGGGCAGCTACAGTTGCCAGCATATTACTGTTAATTATCTACAACAACAGTTTTAAAAAAAAAAATATATTACGGTACTGTAATATTTTATACTATATTTTTTAATGGTATATTACTGTAAACATATTACGGTACCATGCTTTACAGAATATTAACTTTACAGTATGATACCGTTTTTTGACATTTGACATTTATCGAAGACAAACAAACATTCAGTACCTGAACATTTCAAAGTAATAACATTTTAGTAAATATAAAAATGACAAGAGATAAAAAACAGGCTCTCAACAATCTTTATACAACATGCATACCACACTTAAGTCACACTTAGGTCCTGTGTGGAGATGTGGGCTACATAAAGCCCCACTCAAAGTCAGTCAAGTTCTTTATAAGTGTTGCCCCAGGGGGACTGACAGTAGGTGCCTTTTTTTGGACCAGCTTCCCCGTTCTCTTGGACACCGCCTTGGCCTGGCTTGCCTTTGTCCCCCTCTCGGGATTTATTCCAATCAAGGGCCTAAAAATGTAACAAAAGAGATCAGAGATAGCATATAAGTTAAGCAGTGTTGTGAGAGTTACTTTTAAAACATATTCCACTACAGATTACTGAATACATGCCCTACCCAAAGACAAAGACATCGTCCCTATTGATGTGCATACAAAAACTTGAATAACTTTCTATATCATAGATATAAAGCCTTAACCCCTCACTGTAAAACATTTCCCTGTGAAATAACGGTAAATTAGGGGCAGCTACAGTTGCCAGCATATTACTGTTAATTATCTACAACAACAGTATATAAAAAATATTACGGTACTGTAATATTTTTTAACGGTATATTACTTTAAACATATTACGGTACCATGCTTTACAGAATATTAACTTTACAGTATGATACCGTTTTTTACGGTAACATACTGTTGTTGAAGATAGTTAATGGTAATATGCTGGCAACTGTAGCTGCCAGTAATTTATTATTTCACAGGGAAATGTGTTACAATTAATTTACAGTTCCTACTGTAGGACGGTCCATAAACAGTGTATTACTGTAAATGCATTAAAGTACTGTAGAATGTTTATGTAGAATCTTTACTGTAACACTACTAGAAGCTAATGATTCCATAACCTCACCGCTGTACTGTACTGTAAATGCATTAAAGTACTGTAGAATGTTTATGTAGAATCTTTACTGTAACACTACTAGAAGCTAATGATTCCATAACCTCACCGCTTAACCCTCCTATTATGTTTGGGCTCAATTTGACCCCAGTCAATGTTTAACATCTCTAAAAAAATGATTAACATCATTTTTTTTGCTTCATATTTAATGAGTGTTCCTAATGTAATGGGTACTACCGGGTAAACATGAAATTCACATGATGATGATATGTTTTCAATGTCCTATACACACTTTGTACGCGTCGGTTATAAATAACAAAAATCTGTACTTAGAAATAATATAAAGCCATTAAAACGCCAAAAATTAATATTTCTTTCCAATTTTAAGTCGATCAGTGAGATTTTATGGTGATTTGCATATGTTTCCATAGTCTTAGGTTTTTTAGAAACTGGAGTAGCGAACCGAAATTTTACGGAAGAGGAAGTCGTAATAATAAGAAGAACTAGAAAATTCCCCCGCGGAAATTTTGAGAGTGCCTCGGGGGCCGTCGCCGGGGGGCTGTTACTGGGGGGTACATGTCTGACCTCTGTCTGAATCACTAAAAAGTAAGAAGGAGAAACTCTGAATGTGCTTGCCACCCTACCTAGAATTAGCAGTATGTTTCCTCACAACAAAATAACAGTTTTTATAGCTTTTAATAGTGTCAGCATGAATTCTGTTGACAGTATCTCAGTGTGATGGAGTTTCCCTGAAAGAAACCGTTGATGTAGCTGGCCATTTTTTTTTTTTTATTGCTTTACTCTCTGAAATGCCATTGTCTCACTATCCCTTGATGGAAGATGATATCAAAATATTTCCATAACTGTATAGAGGTTGGCAGCATATGGAGAGCTGTGTTGATAAACCTTCACAAGGTGATTGGTGGATCAGAGGCCAACAGGACAGTGGGAGCAGATCTGAAAAGGTGCTGCTCTCCCATCAGGAGGACAGTCACTGGAGGCTTAGAGACACAAATGGCTCAGCTGCTGCTTCTTCTGCTGTTGCTGTGGGCTGGTGAGTTCTCAACACTGGTGTATCCTGCAGCGCTGACACTTTGAATGCTTTAACCATTTCTTACCTGTTGAATTATGAAAGATTTTTACTTCTGAAAATGATCTTAAAAATTAGTTGTTTTTTTTTTTGTTTTGTTTTTTAAATATGATGACAGGTTGTGGTTTTACTCTCATATATATATATATATATATTTAAATATCGTGACAGGTTGTATTTTTAATTCTCTATCTTTGTGTGTGTGTGTGTGTGTGTGTGTGTGTGTGTGTGTGTGTGTCACAAGCCGGCCACCACTGGCCACAGAAAATTGCTTAATACAAAAATATTCAAATGTCCTTTGGCACATGCTGCCCCGTTGCAAAGCTGCCAAAGTGTAAAGATTTGATTTTAAAGTAAAATATCATATAAATATAAAGTACAATATTCTAGTCAATAAAGTTGAGACGATGTCAGTATTTCAGCTGACAGAGACAAAAAAGGACAAGATAAATCCAATCAAGTTCCTCTCATCGTGCAGTGGCAGCTGTACCCCCTCACATAGATGTGCCTGCTGCACTACAATGATGTTCAGTGGTCACATCTAAAATATTTGACTTCACAGAATCTAAATTGAGCCACTTGTTATGAGCTGATTCTTTTATGTTGTTGGAAACCATGTTACTGCACTTGACCCAACCTTAATTCTTTGTCTTGATCCAAATGAACCAACCTAATGTATTTACATTGAACCAAATAAATAATTAATGTTTGCGTTGACACCAGTAAATTCATTTACACATAATCAAACTATATTTTTCACATTTCATTTTACTTCAATGCATTTCCCATCTTACACTCTGTAAAAGATAAGACACTTGGCCAATACATTATTTCAAAAATTATTTATTCTTTCAACATTCAACAATTTTCGAAGTGCATCATAGCTAGAGAAGTGTATTGCAAAAAAACAACAACAAAAAAACAAACAAAAAAAAACAACAAAAAAAAACACTTCTTTTGAAACATTTGTCCTGGTTTCACAGCTAACTTTTGAAAAATGTGTCTGGAATGAAGAATGTAGCTAACGCTAATGTTAGCAATATTGATTTAGCCATGAATGTAACGCAGCCCAATCATAACGAGGGTTTTAGTTTTTGGCCAACTTGCATTCCTGACTGTCAGTGTTAATCAGCTTGCACATTAGCTAGCTAATGTAGCTAACATTACAAGCTACAAGCATGCAACGATGGATAGCTAGCTTTGGTGGTGGCTGATTAGCCAGCTTAAATGGGGCCATTCTTTGCCATTTTGCCAACACAAAACACTAAAGGTTTGAGTATATCCTTCTGCTGTGCAACTTACGTTTATTTACGGGTGTAATTCATAAAAGATGTCTCTCGCCAGTCAGGCCATGCAAAAAGAGAACTGTTTCTGGCAAGGCACGTGATCTCACGCGAATCACATTTGACTCAAAATAAAAAATATTATCTGCTGAACATGAACTAAAAAATCTGTCCGAGAGAAATCAATAACATTGTGTTGTGTCCTTTGGGCAGATATTTAGTTCCGTAGAAATCAAAACTGATGTCTCAAAATCCAAAAAGAAAGAGTTTCACAATCAAATCAATAATTTTATTGTTTTCAGTGGAAGTTATTAGATTGAATGAACAACTGCATGTTAGACTTTTTACATTGTAATTATGTTACTGAAAAAACAAACAAACAAAAAAAAAAACACATAATTGAACATATTAAAGTTACAACAACATCATTCGGTGTCTTTATTAATCAGAGTATGCTTGTTGTGTCTCTTTAATTCGACGTATCCATTATTTGTTGTTCACTGGTTTGTCAGAACTCTGTTTCTTAGTAGCTGCCTCAGACATGTGTGCTGTCCTCAGCAGCCATATTGTCTGTTTCTCTTCTCCTAATGGACGTTCTGTTGTTTCTCTCCCACCGAGAAGAAACCTCTCCCTCTGTGTTACTGTACGTCTGTGCAACCACAGTCAAATGACTGAAGAATGTGTCTTTCAGACTTCACTGTGGGCGATGTGCACAAGAGGATTATTGGAGGTCAGCCATGTCAACAAAATGAGCGGCTGTACCATGTCCTGCTTAGAGGACTTTTTCGAAACAGTTCGGGAACCTGGAGAAGCTTCTGTGGAGGCTCTCTGATCAGTGACCAGTGGATCCTGACTGCATCTCACTGCTGGCCTCCAGGATGGTAACAAACTAAACTGTTTACTTAAAAAAATTAAAGCGTATTGTTTATTGATTATTCCATAAATTCAGACTTAAACTGTTTTTTTTTTAATGCATTGAAACAAAAATGCTTTGGTTTGAAGCCAAGACATTAGGATAAGAAAATACACTAAAAATCTTTATTTTTATTTACAACATTTTGAATTCAAGAGTGTGTTGCTCTGAGAGAGTTGCTCATGTTCATAAATATTAATCAGACCACACTATAGGAATAGCAGGCTTAATTTCTTAAGCTAAGTGATGTTGCTCTTTCTCCCTTTTATACTGTTAGGGATATGTCTGCAAATTTAACTGTGCATCCTGGTCCAGGAGAAGTAATGCAAATCCCAAGACAAAATCGGATACCCTTCACAGAAAACGACCTAGAACATGACATCATGCTGGTGCAGCTTCCTCACCCCCGTCCTCAATTAGCAACAATACCTCTTCCTGACTGTGTTAATGCCATCGTAGCTAAGCTTCTAAGGTGAGTTGTAAATCTGTGTTTGAGTTTAAAAGTGCATCAGTCTGTCTGTGCATATGAAGGTCTTAGGTCGACATGACCAAGTATGACCCAGATTCAGATGATTTATAAACTGCTGGCTGTGTCTGTAGAGTCATCTCATCATTAGCATATTGGTGTCAGTCGGTGAAATGGTGAAACAGGTGTAGATACAGAGTGTGTCATGGGGTTTACCCCATGCCTTCCAATAAGCAGGGTGCACACAGCTGCACAGCAAAGAGACTATCAGTTCTAAATGATGATTCCATCTTGTCTGCAGATAGGATTGTTGACGTGTGTTGTGCTCGGCTTTGCTACCTCCCAGTCAGCATTGGCATTGGCATGCTCGCTAGCAGCCACTAACAGTTCCATCTTTTTAGCTTGCAATGTAATGCATGTTAATAATAATCACAACCCATTCAAGGAAACATCCTACAGAGTCACAGTTTAACTTCAGAGTCATGTATTGAGTATACTGCTAAAAATTTCTAAGTTTTGTCTTCTTCTCCCCTCCATGCAGTTACCTAGTCAAACTGTCAAACAGGAAATGGGAGTGTCCCAGGGCCAGAGTAGAAGGGGTGAACTGGGACACCCCATACTAAAGCCAGTACAGAGGGGTGTTGGTAGTACTACTGGGGAAATGCTCTTTAAGGAGTGTGAATAGGTTTGTATTTAAGATATTTCTGTGTCAGTGTAGATATGGTGGTATATTAATGTGCACAGGAATGTTTTCATTTTGAAATATGGTATGTATGTATTGTTTGATTGATTTTTAATTAATTGTGGTTTGTCCCATGGGAGGGGCTTCCAACTTAAGCCGGGGGGGTAGAGGCTCCTCTCAGCAGTGCAGCTTGGGCCTGGAGAGGTGCAAGTCCAGGAGCTTTATAGCAGGGGCCTAGTAACCATAGGCGGCGCCAGCAATGGGCCCTTGTGGGCCTGGGCCCACCCATTTTGAGCCAGGCCCACCCAATCAGAACAATATGTTTTCGGGATTAAAATGTTCATCCTATTGCCAGCCTTAGCAGAGCTCATGTGACGCTAGCTTCTCAGTCAATCAGCAGCTTTCTATCATACGTGAGTGCCCACCCCCAGGCTGCGTCATCAGCATGTGACCCAATGAATTGAATGAGTTAGTTTGCGCGCAAACGGTCCCTCCCAGACTCAGGAAGAAAGAAATGTGTACAGGTAAAAAGAAAAAAGAGAGACGGAGATGGAGTTTTTAATGGCGAAACAGAGCAGCTTACTTGGCTTTTTCACCAAACGACGCTGTGTTGAGCAGGAGGAAACTCCTGCGGCCATTCTTGATTTAAATGTTACGAGTGCAAGTGCCAATTTACCGGTGAGCTCAGCCGGCCCGCCCCAAAGCAACGCTAGTCCTCCTCCTCCTCCTCCTTCATCCATCCCCTCACAGTCATGTCAGCCAGGGAAAGAGAAAGGCAAGTAATGTTAACGGCAGTGTGTCTGTTTGTCTGTCTGCACGTTTTCTGGGGGGGAAACTATTGGCAGCAGACAAAGGTAACTTATGATGGCGTTTTATATGTTCAGGCAGGGTTATGGCAGGGTTCAGCAGCAGCGTAGCACATCAAAAGTTCCCCGACCCGTCATGTCACAAGCGCCCCAAGACCTCTCAAGTATAGATGAGCCAGCGACCCAGCCCAACCTCAGCTCCCTCCCTGCCACAGACATATTGGGGAAAGCTAGAAGTTTTTCTGCCAGGTGGTATTCAAAATTCCCATGGCTAGAATATAGCATTTCAAGAGATGCAGTGTTTTGCAAGCCCTGTCGTCATTTCCCTGAAGCAGCACATGAGTATCGATTTATTATTGGTTTCAAAGACTGGAAACATTTTGCGGAGTTTTGTGCCAAACATAAACCCAGCAGGGCACATGTTGCAGCACTGGGGAAAATGGATGGATATAAGCAAAGTCATCAGCCAGGACGGGGAAATGTTATTAACCAACTGAACAATGATACCAGCCAGTCCTTTATTGAGAGAAATAGACAGCATCTTTGGTGGTAATAGATCTCATCCTGTTCTGTGCCAAACAAGAAATCCCATTGCGTGGGCATCGGAAAAACCCAGATACTTTAAACAAGGGTAACTTCTTAGAGCTACTTGATCTAGTTTCTAAATATGACCCAGAAATCAAAAGGCGCCTGGACGAATTACCTAACAATGGGAAACTCCTGCACCACGATATACAAAATGAGATTTTGGAAATCAATGCATCACTACTTATCCAAAAAATAAAAGCAGATTTGCATGATGAGCCTGACACATATTATGCGCTTTTAGCAGATGAGTGCAAAGACTTGTCAAAAAGAGAGCTCGTGGCAGTATGCATCAGATACCTGCACAACGGGGCATTGAGAGAACGGGCTGTGGGATTTGTGGAAACGGCCAACATGACTGCAGAGGCAATATCAGCTAAGATTTAGAAGTGGTGGAGCCACTGCAGCTGGAACCGGCTCTGTGCGTCGGATTTGGGTTCGATGGCGCATCTGTCATGTCAGGGAACAGGGGAGGGGTACACGTGATTTTGAATATATATGTGCATTGCAACTCACAAAGACTTAATCTCGTCCTGTGCAAATTTTTACTTGGGGCACAAGTGAACAAGTAAAAATTTACTTGTTCCATTGGCAGAATTTGTTTCTTGTTTCAAGCTAATTTTAACTTGTTTCAAGTAAATTTTCACTTGAAACAGGTGAAAATTGTCTAAAGACAAGTTATTTCTGAGCTGATCATGTCTTATTTTAAGTGTAATGAGATATTTTGACTAGAAATAAGACATTTTGACTTGAAATAACACAAATAATCTTCGTAAGATTTGACTTTTTGCAGTGAATTCGCGTTTCAAGCCCGACTCATATGGCTTTATGAGAGCTACTGCTGCCTGCATGCCACATTCAGAGACCTTTGGTGATAAAGCGCATATCCAGCCTGCCTGCGCGCACTTTTCCATCCCCATTGAGGATGCAGAGCACACCGCATTTGTGCAGCAGCTTAAAAGAAAGGCAAAAGCCATCTCTGATGAGAAAAAGGAACATTTTTCATCACTTGTTGAAGTGCTTGATGCATGTCCCAGAGATATCTTCCCCAAAATGAACAGGCTCCTTCGTGCGCTCCTCACCCTACCCATGACCTCATGCACTGTGGAGAGACTGTTTTCAGCTGTCAACAGGATAAAAACTTGCACCAGGGCAACAGTGCTGACAGGCAGACTGAACTCTTTGTCACTGCTGTCCTTCGAAAAAGAGCTGACTGATTCACTGCAATATAGTGACATTTTTAAAGTGTTCAACTCCAAACCTCGCCGTCTCCGGCTGTAAAAGCCCCTAAGGTAGGGACAAGATCTATTTCTGAGCTGTGAGTGGTTAACTTGCATTATTTAAATAATCAGTCATTTTTCCGATTGTTAATTGGAAAAAAAAAATTATTTGCCCACCCGTTTTTCTATAGGCCCACCCATTTACAAAATCCTGGTGCCGCTATTGCTAATAACTCTTATTTACTTATGCATTTGACCTAAGTTTCTTTTGTTAACTGGAAGACTTTGATTAAGTGATTAAGTTTTCTTGTTTTGTATTTTTACATTTTTGTTATTTTTTTTTCCTCTTACAATTTACCTTGCACATTTCACTGCACTGGTGATGGCAAATAAAAAACGACACCAGGTGAAGATTTTGACTCTCTGGCCCAATCCCAATGTCCACACTCACAGACTCACAGACTCATGGACTTGGAGGCGCGTTCCCACTAAATTTGTGAGGGTGAAGGGCTGTCCCACTGTCAAATCATCAAGTACATGAGGGCTCTCTCGCAGGCATTTTGAGCCTCTGGTGCTGTCCCATTCCTATTTATACTGTCTAACATCAATTAAGTGTATGAGGGTTCAGGGCTTAGGCCTCAGGGGGTATATTGGGATTGGGCCCTTGGCTCCTCCTTCCACCACTCAGCCAAGTCTTACAGAGCTGTCATGAGTCTAATTCAACAAAACATCTTTGACAGGAGGCAAACTCTTGATTACTGCAATGAATGATCAGAAACTCATCAGATCCAGTGTAGTGATAATTTTTAATCACTTAAATCTCAGTTCACATGTGTAATCTGTTTTTGTTCAGCTGTTTTAATATTGGCACGTCCAAGCCATGCAGAGGTGAACTTGTTCAGATTGCAGGCCAAGGCGCCACTACAGCACTGCCTGATGGAACAAGAGGTGAGGCTTCTTTTCATAACTTCACAGGTTCAAACAAGTAGTTTTTTTTTTTTTTTTTTAATCTTTATTGTCTATGTTGTTTTGTTGTACAGTTATATGCAAATAGAAAACTGCCAATGTTCTGAGTGAGTTCCAGTTGTTTATATTGCATCTCCATTTTTGTGGAGAGAGAATGAGAAACCACATTAGTAGGTGTTCACTTAAGAAAAAAAAAAAACATTATTTGAAAAATAAATAAGTTAAATGGCCTTTTAACAGAAACTTTTGTTGTTGTTGCAACATAGAAACTGATGTTCCTTTTCTTCTCTCCTCTAGTACCTGCTCAGCAGCCAGTGTTTCCTCTGCAGTGTGCAAATGTAAATGTTGTCAGTTGCAGAGGGGCTGGACTTTGTCCTCTGGAGCCCTGGGAGGCACCACGTCAGAATCAACATTTCTTCTGTGGACAAGATTTGTCAACACCCCCTCGAGTCGATGCTTGTCACGTGAGCAATTATTAGCATGACCTCTAACCTTATAATAATTTTATAAATTAAATAAATAAATTTACAAAAAATTATATATACAGTATATTTTTTTCTTTGTTTTGTTTTGTTGTTAATCTGTTTTGTGGCGCTCTCTCCAGGGTGACTCTGGTGGAGGAGTGGTGTATAGGGACCAGATTTACGGTGTCATTTCCTCCGGTGGTTGTCTGGCATGTCAGAGTCCACTTCGGTTCATGAATGTCTGTGAATACAAGGAGTGGATCCGACGCACTGCTGGCCTATAAGCTGAAAGTCCCTCATATTAAACATATGTGAAATATCAGCTGTACAAGAAACTGGTGTGGTTTGTGTCTTTTTTTCAAAAGAAACAATAGGAACAGTTTTTAAAATTATTATTGTGATAACCTGTGAAAAATTAACACTTTTACATGCAGTTGCAAGACAACAGATTGGAAAAATATAAAAATGTTTGTATATATCAGTTAGCAATATACACACACACATATATGTCGATATCCTTAAAGATGACAGCACACCTGTTTTTTGTTTGTTTGTTTGTTTGTTTGTTTTGTCAACATACCTACGCCCTCCCTACGCCCTTACCATTGAGCTGTTATCTTTTGTAGAAGTGCAGCGCTTTGGCTCTTGTGTCAAGCCTGTTTCATGGTATATATTTTTTGTGCTGTTAGCAGCAGTGTGTCCGCTCTGGCTCACAATAATAAGAAGTTGCCTCAGTTGCAGGTTCTGATTTTTTAGAGCACAGTCAGCATTGGTGTTTTTGCTAAAGCTGACTAACGTTGGTGATAATAGGCGGTGGCATTTTGGTTTTGTTTTTTCTTTCTTTTTTCTCTTTTCTCTCTCCTTACCTTTCTTTGTAGCCTGTCAGCAGTAGCGCTTTCTCTCCATCTGAGTTTTCTGTTTTCTTGTTGGCCGTCACTGGTGAAGGCAGTGTTCTTGCTTCCATCCCCTGTGTAAGTTATTTCGGCTTACTGCCGTTATGTTTTCCCAGCATTATTGTACTACCTGTATGGCCCCTCAACAGCCAGAGGATGGCCATGATCTCTGTCCCTCTTGCCTCGGCCCCGACCTTTTGAAGGAGGGCGTCTGAGTCCCATGCATGAATTGTAATTTGATGCCTCGAGCAATGAGAGCAGTGAGGCTGGCACAGGTGGAGCAACTGCTGGGCACTACAGAGGTTCCACCCATGGATCTGCCACCTCCAACCCAATCTAGTGGCCCCATGTGATTAGCTGCGGAGATCGAGGGCGCACCCCCCAGGAAGAAGACTAAAAGCAGAGATCTCTCTTCCAGAGTGGACCAGGTGTGGGGGAGCTAGAGGTGCCTGAAGCTCCACTGGAGTTGCTGTCTCCCCAGGACAGTGCCCTCTCAGTGTCTGCTTCTGCAAACCAGTTAAATGAATGTGCGGACCCAGCTGAACCTGCTGGGACCCTCCTGACCCTGAGCCTCACATGGCTCGGGGTCAGCATCCCACCCATCAGCTCAGAATTCCTTGCAGGGCATGTTGGATAACTCTGTGGGGACCATTGTTCGCATGGCCCTGGTCCATTTGCAGCTTGATGTTCCACAAGTGGATTCAGCTCACTGATTCTTGGGAATTTGGATAAAACATGTTTTAATTCTGAAAAAAAAAAAAAGTCTGACGGTATATCATTATAGATCAAGGTCTTTTTGTCAACACCGTCACCGTAATGTTTTTTTTAATTTTTTTTATTTGAAAAACCTATTTTTGTATTAAAAGAGACTATTACTTTAATAACTCAACAGCACCAAAGAAACATATTGTAAGCATATTCATTTAAAACAAATATAACTGCCTCTGACGGTGGTGACAGTGGCCTCATTACAACATACAATTCCAAAATTTATACCACTCAAGTCAATGGCTTCTTGCTTAACAACTTTATTTAACTATTTGGTACAAAAAATAAGAATCCTGAGCTCTGTTATAAGCATTTTTCAGACTTCAGTCATCACCATCAGACAGAAAACCTGACGGTGGTGACGTCTGACGGTGGTGACAAAAACCTGCTCTTTCACATGATAAGCATGAGTTGTTCACATTAGCCAGCTTGTTTCCCCCGTTGCTACCTACATCAGACCTCTTCTTAAAAAGTATACATTTATTCCATAATCTAATCTAATATATATATATTTTTTATATACAAAAGTGATGGTGTTGACATGTTATGGTTGTGACAGTAGCAGTGTCCAAAAATATGAGGAGATTTAAGAGAAAATAGAAAACTTCCAGGAGCCTGAGTGGTCTTGAAGCATGCAGTAGAGCTGAAGGTTTGAAAAGGGCTCCTCAGGAACGTAATTGACCTTGTAGTTTTTTAAAATTATTTTTTTAATAAATACGGTGGTGACGAATATGTGGGACACATTTTGAGCAACCACAAAATAATAGTAAATATTGTTCAAAACTCATCATTTGTAGTTTTTAATACATATTGTGATGTACTCTTTCATGTGGTAAATATATGAAATTATTACTTTTTGTTGTTTTAATCAAGTTGAAATGATTATCTCCTATCTCAGAGGACAACTGGTTTGTAGGCCATGGGCCAACATATAATCATTAAATTAATACAAACTAAAAATAAACCTATAAAAGAACCTTACAAATGTGCAAAGGACCCCCTGATTATGCCCTTGATTCTTTTTATTCATTAAAATGCTGTAAATTTCCAACAGAAATAGCATTTTTATTAGTGGCACATGATTTATCCAAATTCCCAAGAATCAGTGAGCTCCAGCCAGTGCTTTCTTTAAGCACAATCCAGCCCCCACTGTCGTTACTGTTCCTCCTTCAGATGACTATCTGAAGGAATTGCATGCTTGTTGGAGGGACATTAAAGCCTTTTCACATTTCACCTCTGATGTTTGAACCCTGGCGACTCTGAAGGATGCAGCAAAGTATGGTTCGGCCATTTGCCAGCTATGAATCTAAGAAGCCAGCTATGGTTGCAGTGAAGGTTTACCTGTGACTTCAGCGCACAGAGAGGTTTCTCCCTCTCTTCGGAGAGGATAGGTTCTTGACATACCTGCAGTTTCTGTGGGGCAAGCTTACAGCTGCTTGAGTGATCATTCTTCTGGGCTTGCTGTCGCTTTGCTCCCTTCAAATGTGGCTGAACAGACTCCTCTTGGATGCCAGGCGGCACAAGCACAGGGAGGTCAGGGTGTCTCGTCAGGCCCTCCTCTCTCTGCCCCTATGGAGACAGGAAGGTATATCTGCTTCAGGGTGTGCCAATGGGCTCCATTCTGTCACCTGCCTCTCAGGTGACAGAATGGAGACACCTGCCTCTCAGGATGAACACGACTGTTCAAGGCCAGTGGTCTGTTCTCGGCCGCACTCTGCATGTGAATGTGCTTGAGCAGGCACATCCTTGTTTGGTCAGACATGCTGACTGCTTTACACATAAATCACCAAGGAGCCACCAAGTTAGTGGGGTTCCTGCAGGAAGTGCGGGTTCTCCTGACTTGGGCAGCTTCCCATCTGGCCAGTCTCAGGGTGATGTATTTGCCAGGGGAGCAGATGTTGATCTCTTTGCTTTGGAGGACTCAACCCACTGCCCTCTCTGGTTCTCTTGGTCTACTTTATGCCTTTCCATCACTGGTGTTGATACCCCAAACACTTCAGAAGGTCCTCTGGCAGGCCCACAGGCTCATTCACTGGCCCCCTTTTTTTCAGGGAGGACCTGGATTCCTCTGCTGCACAGGCTCTCTTGCAGCTCACCATGGCACCTCCCCACCAGGAGGTGGGTTGGATTTGGCATCCTGACCCTCATTGCCTTCAGCTGTGGGTTTGCCCCCAACTCACAACTGGGGGACCATTGGGAGTCAGGGGCCACTCCAACCAGAGCATGTCCATGTTGTGGACTGCCCTGAAGGGTGTTCCCTTGGAAATTATCTGTGCTGCAGCCTCATGGGCATCACCTAGCACATTTGCCGGGTTCTGTTAGGTTATATTTTGCCACACCTCATCCCTTGGAGGTGGTATTGCTGCGCAGTTCCTCCTCCTCTAAATAGTAAGGTAGGTTCTGGGATTCCTCGTGATCTTGCTGATATGGGTCATCCAGTGCTTAAAGGATGAAACAGAACAAAAGTTATGTATGTAACTGCGGTGCTATGAATCCTGGATGACTGCCAGAGTGCTCTGTCACTCAGAATCCTCATGATCTCCCAAGAAGGTTCCACATATGATAAACAGATTGTAACAATCACCCTACTATAAATGTAAAGAGAAAGCACAACGCATTTTTAAGGTGACGGGCGGATATATTCAGACAATGCGGTGAAGCCGCTGGCTGGTAATTAAATATTTGTTCCTACAAAATAGCAACAAAATCAAAAGTTCTATAGTCCTAAATCAAGTAAAAATTTGCACATTGTGCAAAGGTTGAAACGGAGTTTCTTTCTTTTGTAATAAAATACTTGAGACTGTGAATAAAAATACATTGATGGAAACACAGCTTATGTCTGAGACAATTTAAGTGGTCATATTCATTTTAGTTACTTATATATACAAAATTCAGGGAGAATAGTTGTCTCTGAGTTAACAGTCAAAAACCTCTTTGATGCCACAACTCTTGGCATGAGTCGACAAGAATTTGTCCTTCAACTAAAATCACATTACATGATATGAAAATGTATCTGCTCAACAGGAAGACAAGCCTTTAGCTCAGCCTTTTGACTTCCACAACAGTTGTGATAACATCCTTTTCTGTGTATTTTAGGGTGTCAGTGTATTTCTGTGTATTTTAGAGTGAATTGTATCGCTGGCAGTATTTGCTCTGAAAGAAACCGTTGAGCTATCTGACTGTTTCTGTGTCACTTTATTCAAAATAGTTCTCCCACTATCACTTGGTGCAGGAAAATGGCAAAATATTTCCATAACTGTATAGAGGTTGGCAACATATGGAGAGCTGTGTTGATAAACCTTCACAAGGTGATTGGTGGACCAGAGGCCAACAGGACAGTAGGAGCAGATCTGAAAAGGTGCTGCTGTCCCATCAGGAGGACAGTCACTGGAGGCTCAGACACACAAATGGCTCAGCTGCTGCTTCTTCTGCTGTTGCTGTGGGCTGGTGAGTTCTCAACACTTGTGTATTCTGCAGCGCTGACACTTTGAATACCATTTCTTACAGGTTGAAGTATGAAAGATTTTTACTTCTGAAGAATCTTTAAAATTATTATTTTTTTTAAAGATATGGTGACAGGTTGTACTTTCAGTCTCTCACTATGTGTGTGTGTGTGGCACAAGTTCCCTAGCTAGACCACCACTAACAAATGCAGGACTCAAAAGTACCAACACACTGTTTTACTACAAGAATGTATACATTTTTTTTTGTATACATTCTTGTAAAGATTCTGAGACCAAGACCAGTATTTCAGTTCACAGGGGCAAAAAAGAATAAGATAAATCCAATCATCCTCTCGTCCATTGTCCAATGACAGAAACACTTCGACACAGCAAACAATATATGACTAAAAAGATTGAAAACAATTCCAATACCAGTCTTCATTTCACCATCAAATGACTGAAGAATTTGTCTTTCAGACTTCACTGTGGGCGATGTGCACAAGAGGATTATTGGAGGTCAGCCATGTCCACAAGATGAGCGGAGGTACCATGTCCTGCTCAGAGGAGATTTTTTCAACGGTACACACAGAGGTGGAAACTTCTGTGGTGGCTCTCTGATCAATGACCAGTGGATCCTGACTGCGGCTCACTGCAGAACCAGGATGGTAACAAAGTGAATTGTTTACTTAAGAAAATGCTTGACAACATATTGCTTACTCCATTAATTCAGCCCTAAACTGTTGCCTTTGAACCAGCAATATTTAATGCATTGAAACAAAAATGCTCTGGTTCAAAGTCTGGCCATTAGGATCAGAAAGTACGCTGAGTTGAGTGTCCTCTTTTCTCACTGTTACGAATATGTTTGCACATCTAAATGTGCATCCAGGTCCAGGAGAAGAAGTGCAAATCCCAGGAAATAATCTGATACCCTTCACAGAAAACGGCCTACAACATGACATCATGTTGGTGCGGCTGCCTGACCTCGATCCTCAATTGGCACTAACACTAGCAACAATACATCTTCCTGACTGTGCTGGCGCATTTGCTAAGCTGATCTGGTAAGATATTGGGCCCTATCTTGCGCCACCTGCTACCCGTTGCCACTACCTGCTACCCGTGAATTGCGCATTTAGCAGCTTCCATTATCCCTAAATGGTATATTGCGGCCACGCTACCCGCTATACATTATGCCGACTCCATTATTTGTGCCTGGAGGCGTGCCCGTGGGGGTGATTTATGCGCTTTCAGTACAATTGCTATGTTGCGCACACACTTTAGGGAAAGCGGATAGCAGGTCCTCACCCACCCGCTATCCCATTTGGGCATTTACAAGAGCGCGCCCAGGAGGCCTCAATGCATGTCCACTTGGACGCATGTGGACGTGCACATGCGGCTCCACCTCCTGAATAAAAAGCCACCTTGCTTTAGCCTCAGTTGAACCCATGAGAAAACAGCAGAGATAGTACTAAATCACGACCTTCCTCTCTCCATCATGGGTTTCGGTTTGTGGATTTAGGATAGCGCATCCTTCTCTTAAAGGCAATGGCACCTGGCACACCGATTGGTTTAACTGGTATAACACCCAAACCACGCCTATGCATAATATAGCACGTAGCGCAAGTGTTTTACGGATAACGGCAAGTGCACAAGATAGCAACTTTTGCAGGGGAACACCTCTTACGCAATGCTAAATCCCCACATAACGGGTTTAGGGACTCTGGCGCAAGATAGGGCCCATAATCTTTTGTCCAAAATATGTTTGAGGAAATATGTTTGAGCTTGAATATGTATCAGGCTATCTCAACTCATATCATCATAAGCATGCTGTTGTTTGATTTCATTTTGCATGTGTCAACTGTGTTGCTCAGCTGTTTGAATACTGTCACTTCCAAACCATCCAGGGGTGACCCAGTTCAGATTGCAGGCCATGGTGCCACTTTTGCACGTGCTGATAACACAAGAGGTGAGACTGTGTTTTCATCAGTTATACTGTAGTTTCATAAAAGTTTTTTTTTTTTTTTAATCTTTAAATTGTTTTGTTGTCAAGTCATAGAAAAATAGAAATCTGTCAGTGTGCTGTTGCTGTCGTGCTGTTGTTATTTTGAGAAAGACTGAGAAACAAGTAATGATATTATTACATGTGACATTACACTGATTTAATATTAAGCTAATTAACTCAACAGCATTACTAGAATAATATGGCATGCATTTCAATCAAATTAAATCATGAAGCCACATCCGTAGGTGTTTGCTCACTTAGGAAAAAAAACATTAGAAGAACACATGAGATTAAATGGCCTTTTATCAAGAACTTTGGTTGCTGTTGCAACATAGAGCACGTTTACATGCACACCTTATTCCTGTTTTAACCGGAATATTCACAATATTCCGGTTGCGCACGTGTCATGTAAACACGCACCGAACCCGATTAAGGTCATATTCCGGTTGGAGAGAATTCCGAATAAGCCCCCTGGAATATTCCTTTGTTGCTATGGTTACCTGCAAGCGGGGAAAACGGTACAGCAAACAGCAGCAAGAGCCAGGAGACTGCTGTCTGACTTCAGCTAATGAAAGACTTAAATATCATGGAGGATATCGATGGGAGAAAACAGAAATAGCAACAGAAGAAGAAGAAAAAGAAGAAGATGAGGAAGAAGACTTCTTGGTCTGTTTTTCCAGCAAACCAGACGCCTATACGCGTACTGCTGCCCCCTGCGGCTGAGTGTCGCATTACATAAGAAAGTGGAATACGCCGAAAACACGGGGGCATGCCAAGTAACATGTAAACGGAATATTCCAGTTGCCGCAGCGCAGTTACCTTAACCGGAATATTGACCTGATCCAGAATATGGTGTGCATGTAAACGTGCTCATAGAAATTGATATTCCTTATCCTTTCTCCTCTAGTACCTGCTCAGCAGCCAGTGTTTTCCCTGCAATGTGCAAATGTAAATGTTGTTGGCTGTGCGGCTCCCACTCATCAGAGGCCTCGCCTGGCTCCATGGCAGAATCAGCACTTATTCTGTGGACAAACTCCTGGAGTGGATGCGTGCAGAGTAATTATCTGATTATCCATATGCCCTCCAACATTTTCATCAACTTCTTTATTGGGACTCAGTCCATAAAAAGACAGACTGCTGTTCGAATTATTACTGATTTTTACAAGTGAAAGAAAATCAGTAATCATTTACTCTTAATTTGTATGTATTGTGCTTATATTTGATGGATAGATACGTTGATAGATCCTTTTGTAATCTGTTTTGTGGTGCTCTCTCTAGGGTGACTCTGGTTCAGGAGTGGTGCATAGGGGCCAGATTTACGGTGTCATGTCCTCCACTGGTTGTCGGGCTCTTGAGGAACCAATTGTGTTCATGAATCTCTGTAGATACAAGGAGTGGATCCGAGAGATTACTGGCATATACGCTGAAAGTCCTTCATATTAAACATATATGAAATATCAGCTGTAAAAGAAACTGGTGTGGTTTGTGTCAGTTTTTTTTCTTTCAAAAGAAACAATGGAAGCAGTTTTTTTTTAAACGATTATCCTGATAAATTGTGAAAAAATGATACATTTTTCTGATGAGGTTTTTCTGATGAGGTGAAGATATCTCCTCCCACACACAACACACACAATTTGTAGGAGTTACACTTGCAAGATAATAGACCAGAAAAATATTAAAAACATATATGCAAATATATAAGTTTGTTAAAAGACACATGTGCGCACGCACACACACACACACCTTTCTAACTATACAGATATAGATGACAGCCCACCCTTTTATTGTCAGCCTACCTACACCTTCTGCTCCCTGCTAGTATAATAATGTCATTAATGCATATATGTATGTTTTAGTTTTTCTTGTTTTAGAATGTGAATCTAATGGGGCAACAGCCAATCCAACAATTAGAATTCCTTTAAAAAAACAAAGACCAGTATTTTTTCATTCTTTCATAATTCACCGTTCTGGGTTGCTCTGGGCCCTGGGCTGCAGCCCATATATGTCTGGCCAAGGGTTAACAAAGAACCAAACAAAGTCATTACCTTCAAATTAAAAACATCAAGTAGGACAACAAGTAGGAAGTGACAGAAGGTTAATTTGGTCAGCTATGTGACTTGGAAATGGCAGATCCTGAGATGAACCTTGCATAGCGCTGGTGGAGGCATGTACTCTACTGAGTGCCATTTTTCTAGTTCTTCTATGAAGTGCATAAAATGCTTTAATCACTGAGGAAGAGAAGTCTGCAGTTTAGCATCAATTAATCTTTCTAACAAGGTGGTAAATAAGCACTTTGTAGTTTGTTTCATTTTTATTTGAATTATGTTTTTTTTTTTGTTTGTTTTTTTTTAATAAAAACTGACTTACAGCACCAATAAACATTTGTGTTTATCAATTATTTTCTGGGGGTGCGAAGGTTATGGCTGAATGGACTTGTTGTCATAGAGATGAGAAGCTCATTTGAATAGAGCTGAGTGATTGTGGACTGTACAGCAATTTAAGCAAATAGTGGGCAAAGATAAAGAAATTGTCTGATAACTAATCAGTCTTGAGGTTTTGTACTGAACGAAGTGAAGGGACTTTGTGGAGCAGGTTTTTCCTGGGTCGGTCCTCATGTGTGCCAGTTTCGTTGTAGTGCTTGATGGTTTTTGCGACTCCACTTGGGGACACATTTAAAGTTTTTGCAATTTTCCGGACTGGCTGACCTTCATTTCTTAAAGTAATGATGGCCACTCGTTTTTCTTTAGTTAGCTGATTGGTTCTTGCTATAATATGAATTTTAACAGTTGTCCAATAGGGCTGTCGGCTGTGTAGTAACCTGACTTCTGCACAACATAACTGATGGTCCCAACCCCATTGATAAAGCAAGAAAGAAAAAATGGCGAATGGTCAGAATCAACTAAAACCATATTCAAATATAATCCCAGGAGAACACACACTATGACAATATTTGCTGTAACATTAAACTTTAAGATGAAACATTACAATTAAAACTCACCTCCAGAAAACACCACCTTCAGCCAGCAGACGTAACAGTTGCGTTCTGTTCCGGTGAGGCATGTTGTGAAGAGGCTCAAGTGCGTAGTGATATATGGCACCTCTTCAGCAAAAAATAGTTCCAAGCATGTCGAGCTCTGTCGCAGTTAGTAAACTTTACATTTGTAGCGTAAAACATAAATAATAATAATAATAATAATAAAATAAAAGCCTTTAATTTTGTCCCTAATATGCAGGGTCATATATTTCTTTTAAAGCTTTGAGTCTTTTTGAATTTAATTAAGTTTTTTATGTATTTTTTCTCTTTTTCTATCTTTTATGTCTATGAGCCAATGGTTGGAAGCCAGACATATTTTTGCCAGCAACTGTTAAATGGTAAACTGTTAATTTTGAACCTTTTAAAACATCAGTTATCTATTAAAAATTATAGGCTTTTCTTGTTAAAAACAAAAAGTAATATTTGTTCATGAGTTTTTAAGTGATCATGTGCAGACACAATCCAATTCAAATAATGGATTTTTTATGCTTTCTGTGCAGAGGCTATAAATGCAGTGTCTCTCTGAATTTCAAATTACATTAAAAAAAAAAAAAAAAAAAAAAAAGCCGCCAAAGTGTGGGAAATGACTTTGGGCTGCCTGCACAAAACCAGCATGGGCCCAACGGTACAAAAGTTTCTCTGGACCCAAATGGGCTGGCCCACACTGGGCCAACATGGGCTTTCTGTGGGCAATCCACTATTATGGGCTGCTTATGGAGAGCCCGTGGTGAGCTCAGAGCTTTGGGCCTTGCCTGGGCAAGCCAGCACTGGGCCGTGTAGGTTTGGTCTGGGCTGGCCCTAGCCCACAATGCCCACAAAAAGCCTGCGTGGGCCCCACTGGGGCATGTTTGCAGGGCCATCTTCGCGTCCATTTTCACCTGCCCCCCTTTTTTTTAGAGTTCGTCAGACAGCACATATCAGCATTGTTGCTACAAAACAAACCTTCCTCAGAGCTTTCAAATGAATATTGACATTGTCAATGGCCAGGACTGTCCGCAGGGACCGATGGGCTGTTTTTAATGGTACTGTGTGAGCACTCAGGTCGCGGCTGATGATTGGGCCATGCAGTGTGAGCACAAACTTGTGAGCTTTGGCTTTACATCATGGACGATTTTCTTGAACAGTGTGAGTTGGATATAAATGTCACAAAGTTCTCTTTATTTGCAGTGGATTTATTTAACTGTTTTCTTTATTATAAGTCTCCCTCATGTGTGTACAGTATATGTGTGTGGAGGACCTCCCCTACTTGATAGCAGCGCACCTGCTTCCACTCACAAGCCATGATTGGAGTGACGGACAATTAAAGGCAGTCGGGACACAGGTGCGAAGCAGGCTGGCCCAGGGAGAACCACAGGCGCTGGCGGAGAGCCGCACTGGAGTGTCTGAGCCGGACGAATAGACAAGGCTGACAGAGGCGAATAACCAAATCTCTGGGAATTCTTTTATGTGACTCCTGCTGTGAGCTTGGTGCGGCACTTATACCTGTGTTTCCTCCTCCTCCTTTCCTCCCCCTTAGGACGCAACCGAATAATTGAACTTTTAGCTGCTTGTTAATAAAAATTTTTTTATTGAACTTGCCTGCTCTGTCTGTGTTTGAAACCAGAGGGAAAAAAAAAAAAAAAAAAAAAAAAAGCTGTGACATAAACATCAAGATTTCTATAATTGCACAGTGAATGCCCGGCTTAAGTTAGCAGGCAAAGATCTCCTTGATCCCACAACCCTTTCTGTGAAACTACGTTTAATGTCAAACCCAAAAGAATTTGTCCTTCAGCTCAAATCACATGATATGAAATGGAAATGTATCCTCTCAACAGGAAGACAAGGCTTTAGCTCAGCCTTTGGACTTCAAACGTCCACAACTGTTGTGATAACGTCCTTTTCTGTGTATTTTAGGGTGTCAGTGTGAATTGTATCGCTTGCAATATTTTGATAGACCTGCTCTGAAAGAAACCGTTCAGCTATCTGACTGTTTCTGTGTCACTTTATTCAAAATAGTTCTCCCACTATCACTTGGTGCAAGAAAATGGCAAAATATTTCCATAACTGTATAGAGGTTGGCAACATATGGAGAGCTGTGTTGATAAACCTTCCCAAGGTGATTGGTGGATCAGAGGCCAACAGGACAGTGGGAGCAGATTTAAAAAGGTGCTGCTGTCCCATCAGGAGGACAGTCACTGGAGGCTCAGAGACACAAATGGCTCAGCTGCTGCTTCTTCTGCTGTTGCTGTGGGCTGGTGAGTTCTCAACACTTGTGTATTCTGCAGCCCTGACACATTGAATACTTTAACCATTCCTTACCTGTTAAAGTATGAAAGATTTTTACTTCTGAAAATGAAGCATCTTTAAAATCTGACATTTTCTTAAGATATGATGGGAGGTTGTAGGTCTGTTCTATCTCTCTGTGTGTGTGTGTGTGTGTGTGTGTGTGTGTGTGTGTGTGCGCGCCAGGTCACTACTAACAAACACACAGGACTCAGAAGTACCAACAAGCTCTATTTATACAAAAATGTTTAAATTTCTTTTGTTGCATACGCTGTTCTCTTATGAAGCTGTATAAAATGCCAAAGCAGCATTAGGCATGCTTGTTGGGCTATTCCTGTTCACATCTTCTCTGCACACCAGCATCAGGTATAAAGAGAGGCGCCACCCCAGTAATGCACTTCAAAAAAGCAAACAATATATGAGTCAAAGTCAGAGTCCTCAGCAGCCATATTGTCTGTGTTTGTCTTCTCCTAATGGACGTTCTGTTGTTTCTCTCCCACCGAGAGGAAACCTCTCCCTCTGTGTTACTGTAAGTCTGTGCAACCACAGTCAAATGACTGACGAATGTGTCTTTCAGACTTCACTGTGGGTGATGTGCACAAGAGGATTATTGGAGGTCAGACATGTCGACATGATGAGCGGAGGTACCATGTCCAGCTCAGAGGACACAATCCTTTAACTAATGAGCTAACCCTCTGTGGTGGCTCTCTGATCAATGACCAGTGGATCCTGACTGCCTCTCACTGCTGGCCTAGAGAAAATGGATGGTAACAATGTGAACTGTTGACTGAAAAAAAAAGATTGACAACATATTGCTCACTGTATAAATTCAGCCTTAAATGATATTTAATGCACTGAAAGAAAAATGCTTTGGTTCAAAGTCTGGCCATTAGGATCAGAAAGTATGCAGAGTTGAGTGATGTTCCTCTGTCCTCTTTTCTCATTTTTAGGAATATGTTTGCACATCTAAATGTGCATCCAGGTCCAGAGGAAGTAGTGCCTATCCCAGGAAATAATCTGATACCCTTCACAGAAAACTTCCTAGAACATGACATCATGCTGGTGCGGCTGCCTGACCTCGATCCTCAATTGGCACTAACTCTAGCAACAATACGTCTTCCTGACTGTGTTGGTGCTTTTGCTCAGCTGATCTGGTTAGATATAATCTTTTGTCCAAAATATGTTTGAGGAAATATGTTTGAGCTTGAGATCTAGTGTATATAGTTTTAACTTCTTCAATCTCCGTTCACATTTGTCACCTGTTTTGTTCACAGCTGTTTCAATACTGGCACGTCCAAGCCATCCAGAGGTGAACCAGTTCAGATTGCAGGCCAAGGCGCCACTCGGGCACTTCCTGATGGAACAAGAGGTGAGGCTCCTTCTCATAACTTCACAGATTCAATTTTTTATCTTTGTTGTCTATGTTGTTTTGTTGTACAGTTATATAAAAAGAAGTCTGCCAGTGTTTTGAGTGAGTTCCAGTTGTTTATATAGAATTTCCATTTTTGTGGAGAGAGACTGAGAAACCACATTCGTAGGTGTTTGTTCACTTAAGAAAAAAAAACGACATTATTTGAAGAACACGAGTTAAATGGCCTTTTACCAAGAACTTTGGTTGCTGTTGCAACATAGAAGCTGATGTTCCTTTTCCTTTCTCCTCTAGTACCTGCTCAGCAGCCAGTGTTTCCCCTGAAATGTACAAATGTAAATGTTGTCAGTTGCAGAGGGGTTGGATATCGTCCTCTGAGGGTTAGGGAGGCACCACATGAGAATCAACATTATTTCTGTGGACAAGATCTGAACCCCCCTCTAGTCGATGCTTGCAAAGTGAGTATTATCAGCATGACCTCTAACCTTCTGTGTTCTCTTCAGTCACTGCTCAAGTGAAAGTAGTGAGTAAAGTTCAAGGTGCAGAATAAATGGCCATAATTGATGATATATATGTTTTTAATCTGTTTTGTGGTGCTCTCTCTAGGGTGACTCTGGTGGAGGAGTGGTGTATAGGGACCAGATTTATGGTGTCATTTCCTCCGGTGGTTGTCGGGCTCTTGAGGAACCGATTCGGTTCATGAATGTCTGTAAATACAAGGAGTGGATCCAACACACTGCTCGCCTATGAGCTGAAAGTCCTTCATATTAAACATATATGACATATCAGCTGTACAAGATACTGGTGTGGTTTGTGTCTTTTTTTCTGTCAAAAGAAACAGTGGAAGCAGTTTTTTTTTAAAATGATTATCCTGATAAATTGTGAAAAAATGATACATTTTTCTGATGAGGTTTTTCTGATGAGGTGAAAATATCTCCTTCCACACACAACACACAATTTGTAGGAGTTACACTTGCAAGATAATAGACCGGAAAAATATTAAAAATATATATGCAAATATATAAGTTTGTTAAAAGACATGTGCGCGCGCACGCACACACACACACACACACCTTTCTACCTATATAGATATAGATGACAGCCCACCCTTTTATTGTCAGCCTACCTACACCTTCTGCTCCCTGCCAGTATAATAATGTCATTAATGCATATATGTATGTTTTAGTTTTTATTGTTTTAGAATGTGAATCTAATGGGGCCACAGCCAATCCAACAATTAGAATTCCTTTAAAAAAGGAAGGAAAAGGAAGCCAAACAAAGTCATTACCTTCAAATTAAAAACATGAAAAGTAGGAAGTGACAGCAGGTTAATTTGGTCAGCTATGTGACTTGGAAATGGCAGATCTTGAGATGAACCTTGCATAGCGCTGGTGGAGGCATGTACTCTACTGAGTGCCATCTTTCTAGTTCTTCTGTGAAGTGCATAAAATGCTTTAATCATTGAGGAAAAGAAGTCTGCAGTTTAGCATCAATTAATCTTTCTACCAAGGTGGTGAATAAGCACTTTGTAGTTTGTTTTGATAAATAAAGATGCTGCTGCAGCTGCTGGTAATGATGATGATGATGTCGACTATGATGCTGCTGCTGGTGATTAATGTTTTTATTTGTATTCTGTTTTTTTTTTTTTCTTAATAAAACACAGACTGACAGCACCAATAAACATTTGTGTTTATCAATTATTTTCTGGGGGTGCGAAGGTTATGGCTGAATGGACTTGTCATGGAGATGAGAAGCTCATTTGAATAGAGCTGAATGATTGTGGGCTGTACAGCAATTTAAGCAAATAGTGGGCACAGATATAGAAATTGTCTGATAACTAATCAGTCTTGAGGTTTTGAACTGAATGAACTGAAGCGACTTTTTTCTTATCAAACAGCCCAGTGGACATGTGCCAAAGACCTGGATGACACTCAGTTCACAGCTGGGTTTCCATGCAAAAAGGTTTCACATATTTTAAATGGATTTCAAAAATTTAGTGAAAGAAAATGTGAGTTAATGCAGGCTCCCATAAACTATGATTTGGGAAATGTGCTGAAAAGTTCAAGTTCAGGTTGGACCAAAAATATGGAGGCCAGGTTGGTCGAGCTGTACAGATTACTGTGCAGTAATCATCATAGCTACTGTTAGCTATCAAGTTAACAACAGTAAGAGTGGTTTTTTACCTCCAATTCTCTTTGGAAAATGGACAAACCGTACTGCCCACATCTAATGAGCCATCTTTACAGGCATATTCACTGACACCTTTTTTTTTTTTTTTTTTTAGAGTTCGTCAGACAGCACAGATCAGCATTGTTGCTACAAAACAAACCTTCCTCAGAGCTTTCAAATGAATCTTGACATTGCCAATGGCCAGGGCTGTCCACAGGGACTGATGGGCTGTTTTTACTGGTATTGTGTGAGCACTCAGCTCGCGGCTGATGATTGGGCCATACAGTGTGAGCACATAAACTCGTGAGCTTTGGCTTCACATCGTGGACGTTCAGTGAGTTGGATATAAATAACAAGATTTCTATAATTGCACAGTGAATGCCCGGCTTAAGTTAGCAGGCAAAGATCTCCTTGATCCCACAACTCTTTGTATGAAACTACGTTTAATGTCAAACCCACAAGAATTTGTCCTTCAGCTAAAATCACATGATATGAAATGGAAATGTATCCTCTCAACAGGAAGACAAGCCTTTAGCTCAGCCTTTGGACTTGAAACGTCCACAACCGTTGTGATAACGTCCTTTTCTGTGTATTTCAGTGTGAATTGTGTCGCTGGCAGTGTTTTGATAGACCTGCTCTGAAAGAAACCGTTCAGGTATCTGACTGTTTCTGTGTCACTTTATTCAAAATAGTTCTCCCACTATCACTTGGTGCAAGAAAATGGCAAAATATTTCCATAACTGTAAAGAAGTTGGCAACATATGGAGAGCTGTGTTGATAAACCTTCACAAGGTGATTGGTGGATCAGAGGCCAACGGGACAGTGTGAGAAGACTTAAAAATGGTGCTGCACCAATTCTTGATTTAATTCTTAACCATTTATTATTTATTATCGGTAGCCTGATTTCATATCTTTATGAATGTTTTCTTATAATTTGATCATGGTTTAATATGATAGCAGTTTGTCAGGTTTTTTGGCATGTAATTCATACTCTCTTTTTCTCTGGGTCTTTGTGTGTGTGTCTTTGTTGATTACTTCGGCAAAATAATCAGCATCCTCTTTGTTCCACGCTTCCATAAGATCCATCCACAAAAATGTTCACACAATGGTAAGTCCGCTCCTGGCAGAATGTCCATATAAAAAGTATTTTTCCAAAAAAGGGTCTTGAAAAAGAGGGGTCGTCTTAAACAAACAAACCAAAAGGAATAAGAAAACTTAAGAAAAACCCAAATGAATCAAAACAATCAAACGGCCACTGAGGCACTTAAGGGAGTAAAATCACGCAGGGAGAGAAATGAGTCCATTGTCCAGGCAAAAATTAGGGTTTGGTGGTTTATTTCCATTGGCAATCAAAAGCAATGGCCTCTGCTACCTCTCTCTCTCACCCTGGTAAAAAACCATGACCCTTCCCAGTGCCTAGCTCACCTGTCCCATATTGCCCATATATAAATTAACCTGGCGTGCCCCGTTACCTACAACCTTCAAAATAAAAGCATAAACAATAATCTAAATCAGAATAGTGCTAATGGCCCAATGAAATTACTTAATTTGTAAAACTAATGTGTAATATGTAAACTAAACTAAAGGAATAGATATTTAAACAGTATTACAAAAATAATAAATAGCTCCAACAGTCGGTTTATAGCCTAATGAAAGTACAGCAGTCCATGTGCGCGGTGCACTTGTCAGATCCGGCAGACCTGATGCCGGATCTGACACCCGGTCAGGTCTGGTCTGCCGGATCTGACAGGTGCAGCTCTGGCTGTCAGTTGGATGCTTTCTGAAGATTATTAATTATGAAAGGAGGCTTAAAATCACAGGACATGTTTGCTGTTCTGATTATAAGGATCAGTGGTGCTGAAATTTGCGTTTCTCAACTGTAGCCTAATAGGCCTACACATTCTACATCTCAGAGGCGTCAAAAGCATCATTCAGTGTCATTTAAGTCGGACCGTCCGACGCAGCTGCTCCTGTAACGTTGGCTGGTTAGAAACGTGCGCGCATTTGTCAAATTACTCGCCACATGTTTGTTTACATTAGAACAGCTGTAGTGAGAACGGGAGCTGGGAGGAGTAGCGTCAGGCCGCTACACAGTGGAAACTGGCACCGCGTTCAGTGGTAGTTTAGAAATCCACGGTAGTATTGTTGTGTAGGAACCGTGACACCACGAGTACCGTGCAACAAAATGTTTAAATCACGGCCCTACGTTGTATATGCCTCCCAGTAACTCACTCACTCATTGGCTACTCTGCTCAGGCCGTGACTAGCAGAGACAACCATGCTAATCAGCGTGTTTGCAGCAGCAGGGCTTTATAATTCATTATTATATGATGCTGTTGTTGTTGTTGTTGTTGTTGTGAATGTACGGCAGGCTGTAGCCTATGATATTTAGCGCAATTCATTACTTATAGGAAACATTTTGAGAGCAACAGGCTATCAACTTACCTCCAGGCAGCACAGCACAAAAGAAGTGGGTGTCTTTCGGAAGGCGTAGCTGGGTCAAACCAACCAATAGAAACTCTTCTCTTATCCACCAGCGTCGGCCCCGCCCATTAAGTATAGTTAAATTCACAAGCAAAACTTGTGAACTTGCAAGCAAAGAGGACTGATTTTCAAGCAAAGGTTTTTAACTTGAAAGCAAAATGGTCGTCTGTTTAAGATAAGATATTCTTTATTAGTCCCACAGTGGGGAAATTTCAATTACAGCAGCAAAGTGGATAGCAAATATTAGTTTAAATATTACAATTATTAGTTTTGATTGAAGTTAAAGAAATATGCTCTCAATTCTTTTTTTTTTTTTTCAGTTGCGACCTGTTCTGTTTTGATTTAATTTTTTTTTTTTTTTTTTTTTTTGATTGCCACTCACTCTGTTTTGGTCTCAAATCTCTTTTTTGGTTTCAAATCTATTCTATTTGATTAAATAATAAAGAAATAAAATTCTCTCCATACAGTACCAGACAACAGCATTTAATGTGAGCAAACACGATGAATCCACAGTGTCATCATTACAGGAAATGGGAAATTGGTTTCAGTCCCACCTCCTAATTTGCTTGGTTACAAAATGTGTTGTTCTTTTATTGTAATCAATATTAACTTCTCTATTATCTTATCATCATTATTACCCTTACAACTCTAAGGCAATGCTGGTTGTAGTTTCCCATCAATCTTCTTTCAACCTCGGGTCAGTAGCCCGTCTCTCACTTTCTCTCCCCACCGGTCCTGGGAGAAATACAAAATAATAGAGACATTATCAAAACTTTAATATCTTTACTACCAGACTCGCAGGTTGAAATTACAATATTAATCAAAGTGGCAGAGTGGTATGTTTTTTTTTTTCAATTGCCCCCAAACTTAATTTAATCTCTGCTTCAGAAATGAAATGAATCTGTCTCAGAGGAGAAATGACTCATTGTTCTGTTACTTATAACAGTTTTTTCCCCATTTCCTTCCTGTCACTTTCTCACTTTACCATCACCAAAATCCATTCATGCATTCAGTCCTGTTTTAGTCTGGTCTGTGTGTTTTCAGGTTGCAAATATATCTTGATGTGATAAAAAGAATATCTTAATGTGTCAGGTTGACTGATTATGTTCACTGAACGGTGGGATTAATAAAATACAAAAAATGCACTGAAGTCGAAGATGCATCACCACTGTTTGCTTTCTACATGTGGTTTCGGGTTTCTACATGTGGTTTCGGGAGTTTACATTTTACATCATGTACTAAACAAAAAAGCTGTTGCATCACAAATTTGATCATCAGCCGCATCTTGTTACACGGTATTCAGCCAAGATCATCTCCAGTTTTGCATTTAAAGATGCAAGTAAATCCAAACGAAAAACAGCGACACCTTGAGGCTGTTTGGTTTTTGACTCATTTCTTTTTCCTGTGTCTTCTTCCACATAACTCCTCCGCACTCCTTCTTACTTGTTCCCTTCATAGTTCCCTCAACTGCTGTTCCCTACCTTCTTCCTCTCTTCCACCTCCCATCTTTCTTTCCCTCCCTCTGTCTTTCGGGCACTCTTACCATTTACATCACTGTGCACCCCCCCTTTTTCTTCCCGTCCTCAGGCTTGGGGGTCAGCACGGCCCGGATGGCCTCATCAAACGCAGTTTTCACGCCATGCTGGGTCAGAGCTGAGCACTCCAGGTACTTCACTGCTTCTACACATGCACATACACACATATATTCAAATCAGTACCTTTCAATTTGATTTAAGATCATTTTTTTGACATTTCTTCTTAATTTGATAGTAAAACCTTTTATAAAGGTTACATCTGGAACCCTTTTGGAGGGTTCTACCTAGAACCCAACATAAAGGGTTATACATAGAACCATCTGTGAAAGGTTCCACCCAGAAGCCCCCATGAGATGTTCTACAGAGAACCCTTACTGGAGGTTCCATCCAGAACCTTTCCACCTTTTAAGGGTTTCATCTAGAACCCATCCAGGGAGTTTCACCAAGAACCCTTTCATATTTCAAGGGTTTCGCCAATAACCATTTTCTGAGGGTTCTATGAAGAACCATATTGTATTCTACAGATCAGGCAAAACAATTATTTCATTACTTATACTATATTGTGGTTGTTTATAATGTTGAGATTGAGGACACATTCAAACTATTTTAATGAGAATTTTTCTTTTAACACATGAATTTCATGTTTACCCAATAGTTCCCATTACATTAGAGAAACTCACTGAATATGAAGCAAAAAAAAAAAAGAAATGATGTCACACAGTGATGCTCTTTGAACAATCTTTATTGCCATTTGATCCAGCTGTGTGACCATTTTGTGATCAGCCTCAACAAGGAATTGTGCCTTCATCTCCCACAGACGCTGAAAGGAGGGACAAAAATATATTAGCTCCAAATACTTGATTATCATAAATGCAGTAATAGACATGAAATTAAATATGATCAATTCAACTATTTTAGGAAGCCCCAGTGCTGGAAACTTTTCAATGATTTCCTCAGCCTTTCATGGCATTCGCCATGAAGGTTTTTCAGTAAGCACGTGTTTGTCTCATTCCCTCCTTTAATGATTTCTCATCTGGGTGTACTTTAAGCATCTTTGTAGACATATTTTGGATATGAGCTTGAATGGTCCTTTCATCCTCTCCAAAGTCTCCATCTTCCTGAGCCTATGATGCATGAAAAATGACACAACAATATGGTAAGAGGTAACCACTAAGATGAGGTGTACATGATCATTTTTTAAAAAGTATGCTTAAGTTATATGTTGTTTCCAAAGACCTACAGCGGGCCTGGTTATGTAGAAAAGCTGGCTTGGCTGACCCGGAGTATGGCGATTCTTTCCAGATCCTGCCACAGAAAAGTTTGGACACATTTGTTGCACCATTGAGTCACCAATAAGGGGTCGCGTTTCCTTTTTGAACTTGTTAGAGACTCACGTAAATCATCCTACAACCAAGAGAGGAATTGTTTAATTAAGGGGATAGTGCAGTCGAAAATGAGATGATTGTTGACCTCAGTATTGTCCAGATTTGTCAACACCAAGCCATTTTGTAAAATACACCTATACAGTAAAAGATAGACACACTCATTTTTGGCAAATGTGAACATTAGGTGAATGCATTTTCTGTTTATTATATATTGAGATACAGTATGTACAGTAGCTACACTATATTACCAAAAGTATTCGCTCACCCATTCAAATCATCAGAATCAGGTGTCCTAATCACTTGGCCTGGCCACAGGTGTATAAAATCAAGCACTCAGGCATGCAGACTGTGAAACAAGACATTTGTGAAAGAATGGGCCGCTCTCAGGAGCTCAGTGAATTCCAGCGTGGAACTGTCATAGGATGCCACCTGTGCAACAAATCCAGTCGTGAAATTTCCTCGCTCCTAAATATTCCACAGTCAACTGTCAGCTCTATTATAACAAAATGGAAGCGTTTGGGAACAACAGCAACTCAGCCACGAAGTGGTAGGCCACGTAAAGTGACGGAGAGGGGTCAGCGGATGCTGAAGCGCATAGTGCAAAGAGGTCGCCGACTTTCTGCACAGTCAATTGCTACAGAGCTACAAACTTCATGTGACCTTCAGATTAGCCCAAGTACAGTACGCAGAGAGCTTCATGGAATGAGTTTCCATGGCCGAGCAGCTGCAGCCAAGCCACACATCACCAAGTGCAATGCAAAGCGTCGGATGCAATGGTGTAAAGCACGCCGCCACTGGCCTCTAGAGCAGTGGAGACGCGTTCTCTGGAGTGATGAATCACGCTTTTCCATCTGGCAATCTGATGGACGAGTCTGGGTTTGGAGGTTGCCAGGAGAACGGTACATTTCAGACTGCATTGTGCCGACTGTGAAATTTGGTGGAGGAGGAATTATGGTGTGGGGTTGTTTTTCAGGAGCTGGGCTTGGCCCCTTAGTTCCAGTGAAAGGAACTTTGAATGCTTCAGGATACCAAAACATTTTGGACAATTCCATGCTCCCAACCTTGTGGGAACAGTTTGGAGCGGGCCCCTTCCTCTTCCAACATGACTGTGCACCAGTGCACAAAGCAAGGTCCATAAAGACATGGATGACAGAGTCTGGTGTGGATGAACTTGACTGGCCTGCACAGAGTCCTGACCTGAACCCGATAGAACACCTTTGGGATGAATTAGAGCGGAGACTGAGAGCCAGGCCTTCTCGACCAACATCAGTGTGTGACCTCACCAATGCGCTTTTGGAAGAATGGTCAAAAATTCCTATAAACACTCTCCTCAACCTTGTGGACAGTCTTCCCAGAAGAGTTGAAGCTGTAATAGCTGCAAAAGGTGGACCGACATCATATTGAACTCTATGGGTTAGGAATGGGATGGCACTTCAGTTCATAGTATGAGTAAAGGCAGGTGAGCGAATACTTTTGGTAATATAGTGTATATCTATACAATTAAGATATGCAAACATACATTAACAGACTCCTTTTGTGCTTACTCACATGTCCAGAACCAATGTTCTCCCGCATGAAGGGACATCTGCGTATGAACAGGCTTAAAATCTCTGTATATTGTTTGGCTGAGTGATACCTTGGTTGGGGAGAGAAATAATAGAATAAGTTGAACATGTTGTCTTAAAGTGCCATTATATGGAGTATAATCTCAATTTAAAGCTACAATGTGCATTAGTTTTCCATAATAATGATAAAAGTAACCTACATTGTTTGGCTGCTGAGGATGTCATACAGTGACAGATCATTTCTCCGAGGGGACAAAAGTTCTGGGTCCTTTGCCTCAAGTGTATCTTTTAATGCTTTGAGGAAAGCAAACTGACCCAGTGAAGCAGGTCCAGCTGTTTGCTCATCATGAGGTCTTTGTAATATGGAAAAATGCAAGAATATGTTAGACCGAGCTGTGTGAAATAGTAATGAACAGACTGTAACTAGTAGAGAAATAAAGTTTCCCCCACAAATGACCAGAATTACAGTATCTTGACAGCATTTTACCTGTTCCAGTTTCTTGTTGTTGTTGACAATGATGATGATGGCGATGATGATGATGACTTCAACTGCTCGAGATACTTGAGGAATTGTGATTGTTTTTTTATTGATGGGATTAATCTCTCTGACATCCTCTCAGAGAGAATTTCGAGGGTTGTTCCATCAATATCATTCTCTTCAAAACAAAAAGGAATACAAGTTATTAAGTTATAACCCTCTTGCTCAAGCCAGTGGCACACTTCAGTTGTTGTCCAAGCTGTGTAACTCATTCTACAAAAAAAAAAAAAAAAAAATCAAAACAAGAAACAAATGCATGCATTAAAATAGTCCACCTTTCACCATAAAAAGTCCTTAGCTAGAGTCAAGCTTGCTGAAATAAGAAATCATATTTAGCTTACCTTAATTCTCTGAAGTTTTTGATCTTCTGTCACTTCACCACAGTAATCACTATTGATGTGTCACACCTGTTTTGCTGAGAAGGGCAGACCATGTGACGCAATCCACATTAAAACCAGCTATTAGCTCCCACATGGCCATTGGCAGGGTAGCCAGCTCTCTGGCCTGACACACTGAATCTCAGCCTTTCCTCTGGGAGATTGGGGTTCAAGTCCCGACATTATCATCCCACCAGCGCCTGCACTATCCATACTCAAGGAAAAATAGATGAGGATGGTTAACTGCCCACGTTCCAAAAAGAAAATACCATTTTCTTTTTTCTTATTTTTCTTTTGATGGCTCATGAGCTCCTCCCTCCATAGGTTGTAGTTGCATAGCATAACAATATAGCATGGTGGCTCAGTAGGTAACAGCATAGCAGTGCTATTTTGAAGATTGAGGGTTCAAGACAGGATAGAGGTCTATTCAACATGTATTGTTTAATTACACAGCAGTGGTGGATGAGCGGTATCACATTTATCTTTTACATGGGAGAGCAGGGTTCAAGACTCAGTGCTGGTACCCTGTTTAAGTGTCTTTTCAACAGCAAAATTCTCCCTGGGATGATTATATTTGTTTATTTGCCTCTTTATTGAGCAAGTTTAATTACATTAATGTAGGATGTAGGGTGAGGATCTTATACCCATGCTTTCAACAATACTTGAAGAACTCTCTCCTCCAAAAAGGGTTCTCTGGATCAAAACGGTTCTTACCAGAACCTTTAGTGTTACAAAGAACCCTTGAAAAACCCTTTCTTCAAAAAAGGGTTCTTCAGAAGCAAATGGTTCTGGGTAGAACCTGAGCCCCTCATGAAGAACCCTTTTGGAACCCTTATTTCTAAGAGTGTAGTGTTAGAGTTGACAGGCAGAATGGGATTTTACAGGAATTCAAATTAGGCTTTTTCCTAATATTTGATTCATTTATTTCACATGGACAGCTTGTCCACACAACATACTGCCACCTCAACCCCAACGTCCCCATCCTGCAGCTTTATTTTGATGGTGTGTCCGACCTCCGCCGTGACCTCCACATGAGCAGGGAGTCCATAGCTGCACTCACAGCTGCTCTGGCCCAGGAGGCTGACCATGGTTGGCTTAAAGAGCTCCATGTCCTCACCTTCCTTTACTGGCTTGCCCATGCAGCATCCTACAGGGTTGTCTCCTGGGCATTTGACATCCCCAAAACAACAGTCCATAGGATGGTCCACAGAGTCAGCTAGGCAGCGGTTGGCCTCTTAAAAAGGACTGTCTGGTTTCCTCAAGGGGATGAAATTGAGGAGGTGGGTGCCAGCTTCGCCCAGTTGGCAGGATCTCCGGCATTTAATGTGGCAGTCGGTGCCATTGATGGCTGCCACATAAGGATAAATCCCCGTGGAGAGGATGAGGCCTGCTATCTGAATAGAAAGCTGTTCTACTCTATTCAGCTTCAGGCCATCTGCGACCATCGTGGCAGATTCGTTGATGTCTGCAGTGGCTTTCCAGGGTCTGTCCACGATGCCCGCGTGCTGAAGAACAGTCCTGTTTATGTTGAGCAGCTGTATCCACCAGAGGGACGGTGCATCTTGGGTGATGGCGGCTACCCCTGTCTGGCTGCCCCCATCCGTTTGATGACACCCTACCGTACACCTAACCTGAATCCTGTGCAGGCCAGGTATAACAGCATGCTGTCCAGGGCCAGGAACATCATCGAGCGCACATTTGGCATGATGAAGGGCCGATGGCGCTCAATTTTTTTTAAATCCCTGGAAGTGAGTCCCACCTTTGCCCCGGTTGTCATCACCTGCTGCACCATCCTTCACAACCTCTGCATGGACAACGGAGACATGATGGAGCCTGAGGAGGATAAAGCAGGAGATGATGGCCCAGAGCCAGGATCCAGGGCTCCAGTGCCTGGTGAGGGGGTCAGGGATCTCCTGGCTGCAGCAGTGTCTGCCCCTCTCCACTGTGTTCCAGCTCTCCAGGAACACGATTATATAGACCCCTTCAAAGTTTGTAAACAATGTGATGTAATATGGGGGGCAGGGCTTAGCTGGAGGCAAAAGATCTCAAACGCGCTAGCTTGTCAATGCGGATTAGCATGTTTTAACGGAGTGTTTGTGCTAAAATGGACGAGGAAACCGACAATTTTAGTGGATATGTGAGTACACTCACTCTTCACGACTGTGAATGTTATCTAAAAAAAATTTACTCTCGCTGATGGGACGAAATTCCCTGAGCCCTACATGGGCGATGGACGATGGACGATTTGACAGTACTGCCCAAAAAGATATTACAAAAGAAAGATATTACAAGAAGTTAGCGGAACCACTGTGGGGCTTGACGTAGCATGCTACTCCTGCCTGGGGTCTGTTGCACGAAGCAGGTTCAACAAACTCTCGACATAAACTCATGCGCGGTCTTATAACCATCTCCCGACGGATATTTAATCTGTGCCTCCCTCTGTGAAACAGGCTAGAGTTACCCCTCTTTCTCTGCTTTGAGTTACCTCCCTTTGTGAAACAGAAAACTCAGTTTCCCTCATTTCAGGGTGAACAGACTCAGAGTTTTCACTAAACCTGCTTTGGGAAACAGACCCCTGGACAACGCTGTGTTAGCTAGCAGTTAGCATTAGCGTTAACACGTAAATAATGATTAACTTAACGTTATTTCAGTCACAATTTAGTCTAGTCCATGAGGTTATTCAGGCTGAAACGGATGATATATTGCATATTAACCACCTTATGAAGTGTGCGCTGCAAACACGGGCGTTTTTTGGATGATATTTTCGGTCCAATCCTTTCGTTTAATCGCGTTCAACCACTGCCGTCTATGATTTTTTTGAATTGCAGCTGCTGGTATTCGATCAAATTTTAACTTTGCGTTTTTAGTTTTTCAGTTTTGGCACCCAAAAACACAGCAGGACGGCATTCTTCATACAGTTTGTACAGTGCTTGCCTCCAGCTTCAGTTTGTTTTGCCTCCAGCTAGCATCGTGACGTCACAGTGACGTAGGCCATGAAGGGGTATATTCGTTATTAGTTTGCACGCAAGTATTTCTGTACCACAGCCAAGCCTATGTTAAGATGTTTTTTATGTTTTTTAAATGGTATGATCTTATTAGTTTAATGAATGGCAAGATGGTATTCATTTAATTTTTTGTATGATGTTTATTTTCCCAGATAAGACATTTATTTTCCCAGATACCATTACGCATGATTTTAATATGCGTCATATTAAATATGCTAATAATCAGTCATGACTTGTGTATTGTGTTCTATGTAATCCATGTACTTTGTCCCAGTTTCACATCTAACCTTGGAATCATGTCAACAGTTAAACTGTTTCAGTGCCCCTGTCATCAATCATTCAACACTCAGTACTTGACTCAGTTACAATAAAACACATAAGAATAGATAGATGGCTTGATTAAATGGCACATTTATTCAGCAAATAACTGATAATCATAAAGTAGCTGATTGATTTTTTCAGGGACTTAAAAAAATAAATAAATAAATAAAATGATTACAAAAAAAAAAAAATCAGTTTTTTTTGGGAGCGCTTCCATTAACGCCATGAAGCGCTCCTCTCTTCTCCGCCTCTTCTCCCTCACCCTAGCTTCATCCTCTCTCCTCCTGGCCTCCTCCTCTCTCTTTTCCTCTTTCCTCCTGGCCTCCTCCTCTCTCTTCTCCTCTCTCACCCTAGCTTCATCCTCTCTCCTCCTGGCCTCCTCCTCTCTCTTCTCCCTCTTCCTGGCCTCCTCCTCTCTCTTCTCCTCCCTCACCCTAGCTTCACCCTAGCTTCATCCTCTCTCCTCCTGGCCTCCTCCTCTCTCTTTTCCTCTCTCCTCCTGGCCTCCTCCTCTCTCTTCTCCTCCCTCACCCTAGCTTCATCCTCTCTTCTCCTGTCCTCCTCCTCTCTCTCTTTTCCTCTCTCCTCCTGGCCTCCTCCTCTGTCTTCTCCTCCCTCACCCTAGCTTCATCCTCTCTTCTCCTGTCCTCCTCCTCTCTCTCTTTTCCTCTCTCCTCCTGGCCTCCTCCTCTGTCTTCTCCTCCCTCACCCTAGCTTCATCCTCTCCTCTCCTGGCCTCCTCTCCTCTCTCCTCCTGGCCTCCTCGTCTCTCCTCTCCTCCCTTGCCCTCGCCTCGTCCTCTCTTCTCCTTGCTTCCTCCCACCTCTGCGCCTCCCTTTCCTGCAGCTCACGCTCCCTTCTCTCCTCTCTTTCCTCCATCTCCTGCAAATACTTAAACAAATCCTCCTCCCTCCCTCTCTTTCTTGCCCGTGGCCTCGGACAGTCGTCCTCTGCTGGATTAGAAACAGAGGGAGGAGAGGCAACAGCAGAGTGCTGGCCTGCTGAGCTTATGAGCAGTGGTGGGCTGATGGATGGCTTGCTCCCCAAAGCAGCATCCATCAGCCCATACTCCTTCCAGGTGGCTGCTGTTGTCTCTCCTCCCTCTGTACTGATTCCTGTTCTAGGACACTTCAGATCCTGGAAAAAACAGGAGAATTCATGTTACTGAAGCATAGTAAACGATAATCGAAGGCAACTGAAACAACTGTAACTGACCTCGTATTTCTGTTTGAGGTTCTCCCTTTTTTTTTTTTTTTTTTTTTTTTTGACCCAAGCAGGCTGCACCTTTCCCTGCAGATCATTTGTGGTAACAAACAAAATCCTAAGAGGACAGGGAACACACATCACATTTTGTGAAGAACATAATAATCAAAATGCTCTGTAAATAGTTCATCATTTTTATTAACAGTGGCCATTCATAAAATATCAAAAAATACTGGCCACCTGGTTAACAATATAAACAACAACAACAATATAAAAAAACAAAACAAATTTTAAAAACCTAACAAATCCATAAAATTAATTAATTATCCATAAATTAAAAATATTTCATAAAAGTGCAAATGACAGCAGCTTAGTCCTTAAGGTGCAAACTGTAAACAACTGAACCTGCTCTTTAAAGCGAGCATTTTCTGAAGCACTTCAAAGTTCAAAAAAAGAGTTTTCAGAGTTGTCCTCCATTGCTCCTCCTCTCCCCTGTTGAGAGGTATCAGGTGCAGGACAATAAGATGGATGCATATTAGTATTCGTGTAGGGAAATGCTGGCTGAAAAGATGGTGGCATGTACGGGCCTCTCATGCTGCCAATTAATGATCCAAGCAGGGACTCCATGGAGCGGTGGCTTTGCTGGATCACTTCAGTGAGAAGTTGACGCTCTTGCTCAAAGCTCTCCCGCAGCTGACGCTCCATCCAGGCATTTTGGGTCTCCTGGAACCTTTCCAGGAAATCCTGCTGGCGGCTGAGGGTGTTGTTGAGCCTTCTGCGCCTTCTCCTGTCTGAAAACACCACCACATGTAACAATTTCAGTAACATGCTTTAAATATGGTTTGAATTGAGCAAGTTGGGTGTATTTTTTCATGTGGCGTCAGCCTTACTCATTTATATTTAATGTACTAGTTTGTGAAATGTAATCTGCCACATGTAATTTGGATTCACAATTCGTTACTTGTTGAGATAACTTGCATTTACTTAGGTGTGTGCCTCGTTCGCAACACACTGATAAGTCGCAACATGGTGATTTTGTGTAGTTGTTGTTAAATGTAGTTAGAGCAAGCTGTGATGCTCTGTATATGTTCTGACAGCTCTCTATCATAACCAGTATGGCTTTTGTCAATTACTCAGAACCTTACACTGACCATTTTTACAAGTGAGTGAAGAGTCTGTTCTTGAAGTCGATGTGTTATGGGGTGTCTCTGGCAACGCTCAGGTCTTACCAAGGTGGTCCGAGAAGAACAACAGGTGAACATGTGACAGGGTTATGGACACCCAGTGCTAACTGATACTTGTGGGGAGCAAAGGCTAGTCTGATCAAACACAAGATATACTGAAGCATAAATAGACAAATAGCTAAAAAGATAAAGATCTGATGTTAGTTCTGATCGTTGTATGTGTCTGTTTAATTTATGTGTTGGAACATACTGAGTTAGGTAAATAAAATTCATGATTCACCGCTTCAGAGAAAACCTAAATAAAGTGTTCAAAGACTAAAAAGACTACAGTAAAGATTATTTTGTGTGGTATAACTTGTGATACTGTATGTCACCAGTTACCTTGTGTTGTGGACTCTTGGGAGGGCCCCTCACATGATGGGCGACTAGAGGTCCCTTCAGCAGATGCAGGCAGGCTCTCAATATTTGCGGATGCAGAATTCTCAGTGGCCTCAGCTGGTGCAGGGGTACTGGCTCTGCTTACGTCCTCCTCTGCGTCATCATTCATGTCTGTGGAAAGAAATATTTGGAAAGTTAAATGTTTTGCATCTGCTTTTACTTGTTCACGTGTGAAAAATACTGTGAATATATAACGAATGGTGACCAAAGTATGCGTAAAAGTACAACACTACACTGCGTGTTAGCACCCGATTCTTTTGTTGAAAGCCCAAGAACAAACCGGAATCAATCTTCAGCTCTCAGATGAAATACAGTTGTCCCTCGCTATAACGCGGTTCACCTTTCGCAGCCTCGCAGTTTCACGGATTTTTTTTTTTTTGTGTGATTTTGCATGCTTTTTTTTTTGGTTTGTTTTTTTACAGCACATTGTGTTCTATGTCCTGATTGGCTTAGGGACTTTAGACCATTGTCAATCAATCTCCTCCGTGCCGTGTTTCCTGTACAGTACAGAATGCGTTCATTCTATAGTACTGGACTTATTTTTCTACGAAGGGTTGAACTTTGAGAGTGTTTAAACAAGAGAGAAAAGTGAGAAAATGTTAATGCCTGTTTGAGAAAAGTGTATAAAGTGTGTAGTGAGGGGTTTTACAGCCTTAAAACATCTATAATAATTGTAAAAAAATAAAGCTGACTAGTACTACTTTGCGGATTTCACTTATTGCGGGTTATTTTTAGAATGTAACCCCCGCGATAAACGAGGGACCACTGTATTTATTATGGTCACATATAAAGTAAGGCGGAGCTGGTCTCAGAGTGACAGAGCTGTTGCAGGATTTCTGTCAGAATGAGCCCCGATATTAGGAAATGATACACTTTGTGTTCTTGGGTTGGGCCTGCCCCGTAAAGAGGTTGGACCTAGACGCAACCGAAAATAATTGGCCAGTTACCCGGACATGGACAGGCCAACCACTGTCCATGCCTTGTTCCTAGAATGTGTGATGGTATGTGTGTGAATGTTGACTCGGCGTGTATCTTTTAAAAATCTTTATTGCAGACTAAATGTCCATGTAAAATATCTAATGCAGCAGACCTAACTAGCAAGATAGAAAAGTTACATCTGGCTCCTGTTTTATCTGTTCTCTGTTATGCGGAGCCAGCTCCAAAAGGTCAAGCTGTTCTGAACTATATGATACATTGGATAATACAAATATTGAACTATAAGGCAAATTACAACAAAAGGTAGGCCGATTCATTCAAGACGACGATTATTGTCACTAGACCTTAAGTGAATGGATAAGTGTAATCTTATCTAGGGATGGTGAAAATGGAAAATTCTGGTCGACCACCGGGCCTCATTAATCAGTTTATTTCGGTTAACCGAGAATATTATTTTGCTGTCTGTAAACCATAAAAGAATAACCTCAACAAATAGAAGCTAGCAGCGCTAGCACCGGCGCCATTGTCTTGCCCCGGACGCATACCACTATGTCCGAGACCAACATAGGCTTGGCTCGTTTCTCCCATAGATATCTATAATATCTATAATATAATATTATATAATATAATTATATTATATCATATCATATCTATGGTTTCTCCAGTCTGTCTCTACCGAGCTGAGCTCTGCGTAATGACGTAATCAAAACCCGGCCAGAGAATCTCTTATATGGGGAGAAGTGCCACTCTCGTCTAACTTGCGGGTCTCGGAAACACGCCTCTGTCCATGTGAGGGCGCTCGCGGGCGAGTGCAGAATGAATGGGAGTCTATGGGGCTACACCCCTAAAAATCCACTTTTCTCTGGAAATAATTTTTTGTCAAGTAATTTGAATACTGTTTTCAAAAGTTGGGGCTAAAAAATACACTCAGCTGAATATTGGATCTTTTAACTTCACCTATCTGTTCTAAAAAGCCGTTCAAAAAGTGTGATGACGTCACACATTGAGAGGTGCTGCTTTACGGCGATTTCCAGAGCCCGTCTCCGGAGAGCAGACGGAGACACTCGAGAGAGCCCGTCTGTGCTATATTAGACATTCTCTGTACACACAAATATCAACTTTGATGGAAAAGTCCTCCTTAAGAGTGGTGTTTCCCGTTTCTCTTGGTCTTCAGGTGCCATCAAGTGGGATCCCTCGTCGTAAACAGCCGCAAGTCCGTCACTGACCAATCAGAATTCATTAGCAAATGCTAGCGTGTTATGGCCAACAACAGCCCAAACTGTAGGAAACTGAAAGGATATAAGTTCTCACTAATTTCACTTTTAACCTATAATCCATATTGAACTTTCAGAAACTACAACAGCATTTGCGATTTTTCAACCATAAACAGGAGTAAGAGACAAATTTAGCCGTTTAGCTCCATAGAGCCCCATTCATTCTGCACTCGTCTGCGATCACCCCCAGTGGAATTACAGTGGAACTGCAACCAAGTTTGATACAATGGGGGTTAATGGAGAGTGGCAAGGCTCGTCGTAGACGGGCTCTGACCCGGCAGAGCGTCCTGTCGCCAACATTTACCGTATTAAACTGTATGTGGGCGCAAGAGCAACTTCTCCGCATTCAGGAACAGTTGGAATTTTTCGATCGGTCAAACCTTATGGTAGTTACGGTATTTACAATCTGACATGCGCATTTGTGTCGGCGACAACACGTTCGGACTTAAAAGGTTTTTAACCGACAAGAGTATTCGGTTAAAGTTCAACAACCGGTCAAATGCCCACCGGTTAGCATCCCTAAATTATCAGTGCTGCCTTATAGCTGTTCAGTAAAAAAGCACAACATTTCTCTCTGAGATGAGCAGCGGAAGTATAAATTAGCATTATCTCAAGTGCTAACATTAGCTAAATAACTCACCTGGGTACACCTGGGCATCTCCCTGTGGAGGCTCTGCTCCATCTGTGAAGCCAATATCGACTCCACTGCTGGCTGCTGTTGCCAGAGGACGGTGACCCAACATCTCGTCCAGTGCTTTGAAAATGCTTTAAATGTTATTGTACCAGAGCCACTTCTCTGGTTCTGACGCCTGGTTGAGAAGTAGTGCTTCTTCAGTATCTTCCACCGCGACCTAACCTGTTCCACGGTGCGAGGTGGAAAACCAGCGTCGTGTAGCCTGTCCGCAACGGACTTAAATAGATCGGCATTTCGTTGCTTTCTGCCGTCCAAACACCTAGTTATATTAAGTTCTTTCATTACGTCTCCTCGTCACTCCAGAAATGCGAAGATCTCGTTGTTGCCTCCACCTCGTTGTCTCCAAAAAATATCATGAGATACACACCCCTCACTAATACAGGTAATATAACAATACAGAGTGGCAAAACACTTGTAAAATCGTTCATAATTGTTTTCCAAAAAAAGCTTTACACCCCTATGCTTGGACCATACCATTTGTACTTTGGCACCCCTCCTGTGCTGCATGCCTCATGTGCAGTGTCGATGGTTGCTTCAGAGCGTGGGAGCATGAATGACTGAGTAAGTAGCTAATATTAACTATGACATAACTTTGACTGTCCACTCCAGTATTCCTCCCTTTATAGCCTTATCTTGTTGGTTGGGTTGACTTACTAGTTTACTTCAGCAGCTAGCTAGCTTGCTGGCTAGCTTGCTGGCTAACGTTAGCTAGCCAGCTAACGTTAGCTAATGGTTAGCATTTTCGCTAGCTAGCTAACTATATGAACTAACGTTAGGCTAGGCAGGAGAATGAATAAAATCGAGATTTGTCTATTCTAATTTATTGTAGTTCATGTTAATGAGCACGTTTACATGCACACCTTATTCCTGTATTAACCGGAATATTCGCAATATTCCGGTTGCGCACGTGTCATGTAAACACGCACCGAACCCGATTAAGGTCATATTCCGGTTGGAGAGAATTCCGAATAAGCCCCCTGGCATATGCCTGTTCCAACCGGAATATTGGGGCATGTAACCACCTTAGTCGGAAAACTCCCCAAACCGGAATATTCAGTCACGACTGCGCATGCTCGACTCACAAGGAATTCTGTGGCGTCTTTGTTGGTATGGTTACCTGCAAGCGGGGAAAACGGCAGCAAGAGCCAGGAGACTGCAGTCCACCTTCAGTTAATGAAAGACTTAAATATCATGGAGTATATCGATGGGAGAAAACATAGAAATAGCGACAGAAGAAGAAGAAAAAGAAGAAGACGACGAGGAAGAAGACTTCTTCGTCTGTTTTTCCGGCAGACCAGACGCCTATACGCGTACTGCTGCCCCCCGCGGCTGAGTGTCGCATTACATAAGAGAGTGGAATACGCCGAAACACGGGAACATGCCAAGTAACATGTAAACGGAATATTCCAGTTGCCGCGGCGCAGTTACCTTAACCGGAATATTGAGCCGAACCGGAATATGGTGTGCATGTAAACGTACTCATTGTAAATATATGTATAATTTATTTTCTAAAGAGTGATTTCATATTATCTAGGCCATAAGGCCCTGTTGTGTATTGTGTATTTGTTGCAAGGGGACACTTTTAGGGCGTTTTCACACCTGAAAGTCCGAACCAAGGTCCGAACCAAACTCCGTGATTCTGTTACATTGTAATACATTTGTTTTTTTTGGGTTTTTTTTTATAATTATTTTTATTGCTTTCATCGAGAGATAATACAATTACCAGCATACTATATACGTTTGTACTCAGAACACAATACAATTCCTACCAGTAACAGTATTCCTCTACTTCACAGGATCTTAGATCAGACTCACACTCACCCTCATACTCATGCCTTTACACATACACCCACACATTTACCCACATGAAGTAAGTACCTTCCTATACTCTCCACACTTCCACTCATCCACATAGCATTCAATTCCACACCTACACGTATACCATTCACCCTTCCCCAGACACACATAAACAGTTACACACATACAAACAATTACACACATACTTCCTTACACACTTGGTTCCCATTCTTTAGCCATCAAATCCAGTCTTAGCCGATATGTTTACAAGGCTTCATAGATGTCCTGCCATACCTTACTAAATTGTTGCCTTTTGTTCCGGTCTTCATACATTGATTTTTCTATGTTTAAATAATACTTCATTAATCCCTTCCATTCTTGTAGTGATGGGGCCTGTGTATCCTTCCAGTGCTTTAAAAGTAATTTTTTATACACCAAAGAGGAGAAAAGGACCTTCCATCCTATAGGGTATTTCAGATTGTCTGTCTTTTGGAAGATGCCATTCAGAGCTGTAAATCTAATTGTAATACATTTGGTCCGGTTGGTTTGGTTTCACACTGCAAATAGAGTAACGGACTTTACAAGACAAACATACATGGGAAATTTATTCTTCTCATTAGAGAACGCATCAACTCCCCATGCACTTCCGCGGCTCATTTTGTTTTGGTTACGCTGAGTTGTTGGGCTGGCCGGCCGGCATCTGACATCAGTATTACTTCCTGTTCACACAAAATGAATCGAGCGAGCCAGGGCCAGCTTTTGGCATAGGCCTAGGGCGCCATCTGTTGGAGGGGCGCCGCTAGCGGCCGGAGGGGCGCCGGCAGCGGTTGTTTACCGGCGGGATACCGGCAGGATTTTATCGGCGTCATAGGTAGAGTCGTCGGCGACATAGGTAAAGCCGGCACTGGAGCAAGCCATCTTTTTCCTGTTCTAATACTTTTGTTGGTATATTGCTACCAGCAGCATCAACTTAATGAGCAATACATCAGAGTAAATGCTATTCGCAAGATGAGCCTCCTCATCATGTGAAAACTTTATTGAGAGGAGGAGAAAACGGCATACAGTCCTGTGAGTTATGGCAATGTAATGTCTATTCCGGAGAGAAGGTGAGTGTGGGAAGATTTTTTTAAAAGATGAGCTGTCAGTAGTGATGTATTAACTTGTCTTTATAGTGCTATACATTTTACCCTGCGACACTTTTCATTCAGCATAATAACAGACACGACTAACGTTGCGCCTTGCGTGTCACAGCAGCGTTTAAGGTTAGCAGCTAAAGTTAGCTTGCCGTCGGAGACGCATAACCATGGTAACCAGCTGGTTAGCGTGGCGTGGAAGAAGAAAAAAACTTCCTGTCATTGATACGAAGGTCCGAACCATACAAACAGTTGTTTTCACACTGCAAAACGTCCGAACCATGGTTCGTTTGGTCCGGACCAAGACCACCTCTTTTGGTCGGACCAAATTTTGGTCCTTTGGTGCAGACTGTGGTCCGCGGCACCTTTCACACCTGTAATTTAGGTTTGGATCAAACTGAAAAGTCCGAAAGTCTGGACCAAACGAGATAGGTGTGAAAACACTATTAGATGTTTCACATCCTTCGTTCCTTCCTGTTGTTTACAAACTTGTGCTAAAGTTTTCTAGCTATATTGTCGGAACAAGTTGATAATTTTACAAAGATATCAGCTTGTACTAATATAAGTTGTTCATTGTTATGTGAACCTTCATTGCTCATTTAGAGACAATAATGGATGGCTCTTACTTGTTATTGAGTTTTGATTTGGAGAAAGGACATTTAATTGTACATCACTTTGAACGTGCATCCATTCCCTAATGACCGCAAAAAGATAAATCTGGGCTAGACGGTCAGATTGAAGAACATCATTGCAAGGAGATAGCCTACAAGAAAGTTGATGGTGATAAAGACTAACATTGTGGATAATTATTTTGGATGAGGAGGATAGTGACCGTTGCACTTTTTCATCACTGTAGGTAAGAGTTGCTCTTGTTTCTCCCCATATGGTAACTTAGCCTTGTTTCAGCAATAGACATTTTACAATAGTAAATTCAATCAGAGTCCTGGGCCTATATTGGACCGGCTTTTATTTGCTTCGGCCAACAACGGCCACTATAAGAGACCCGGCCGCTAATGAAATACATGCCACTGTTATAGTATTTTACGGTATTTACATGACTAGCCTAGCTGAATGTTGTTGGTCCTTTACATTTAATAAAATATAGGCCTATTTTCCTAGTAAACTGATGCATAAAAATGGTAAATGGGTGCATAAAAATCCACCAGAATGCAGGAAATTAAATGTAAGATGCTCTAAATTTCCAGGAGGAGGACCCCCTGACCCCCTGCTAAATGTGTACCCCCCAATGTCTAAGGGAAATTTGCACCCTTGTAAGGGTGGAAGGAAGCTTGAGGAAACTGCTTTTACATAACAGAGTAACTGAGATCAACTGGAGACAACTGAGTACTTTGATTTTCAAAAGTAGTTGGGGTGATTCTTTTGTGCATTTAACCGTCCTGATACCTCAAATTTAGTAACATTTTTTTTCCAACTGGGGCCAATTTGTTCCCAGCAATTTAAATTCCAGAAAATGATTAGAATACAAATTGTTTATGTGTCAGGTACTTTATGTCTTGCTGACTATCTAAATAACCCTTTAAATCAAACATCACTTCACCCACTCATCCCCTCTTATACATAAAAGTTCTTGATGGAATCATGTTTTTCCTTCCCAAATGTCACATGAACTATCAGTGGTTCTCATACAGGTATGATCATGTTCAGAGGGAGGTTTTTTGACGATTATTTTCAATATTTCTTTTATTTTTTTATACTGTTAAAACAGCCTGGGGTCAAACAGACCCTAAAGAAACAATGTGTACAGGACATTGAAAATATAGCATCACGTTAATGTTATGTCAACCCAGTCGTCCCCATTAAATTAAGAAAATTCAATAAAATATGAAACTACAAAATGATGTTGATTATGTATTTAGAGATGTTCAACACTGAATGGGGTAAAAGTGACTGCAAAGATAATAGGAGGGTTACCCTAAACTCCACCCCAACGCCTCCCTGGAACTTGGACAGTCCCTACCTCGGTCACAGGAGCCATTCTGGGGCACAAGAACTCAACAAAATCAAAACAAAAACGGGCTGGTTGCCCTGATGCAAGCAGCGGTTCCTCAGAAAAGGGCTCTGTGGGTTCCAGCGGTGGAAAATGAGTACTGCGAGCCCTGAGGGACTGACCTATCTCCTTAGCGAGAGCCAGGCCCTGAGGGTAGGTGATGGGTGCCAACTTCTTTTCCTTCAGCATCTCAATAGTCTCCTTGTCATCCCGCAGGTCCAGCTTGGTACCGACCAGGATGATGGGCGCGGCTTTGCGGTAGTGGCTCACTTCAGTGTACCACTGGTGGAGGAGAGGGTGAAGGGAACAAAAGGGGGAAGGGGTGCGAGGGTGGAGGAGTGAAGGGAGGCCATGAAGGGGACAGGGAGTGATGGATGCAGACGGAGAGAGAGAGGGTGAAGGGAGACGAGAGGAGAAGGCAGGAGGACGGGAGAGCAGGGCGAACAAATCAGCCTGGTGTCAAGAAACTTTGGCAGATGAATGTGACATCGTCACGCCGATTGACGGCGTGAGCTCCATAAATTTAAGTGCTGCAGCTCAGTATCAGTACACAGATAGAGCTTTGACAGTGCCACACAACTTGAATGGAGTGAAATGATCTTTCCCCATCAAATGAATGAATGAATGAATGCATGAATGAACTTTTTTTATATAGCACCTGTCGTGCACACAGTCCAGCTCAATGCGCTTAACAGTCTGATAAAAACGAAACACAAATTGAAAACCAGACAGAAACACACACAAAAAAATCACATTTCATTAAAGACTCACTAATAATAAACTGCAGTATCTCATAAAAGTGAGCACACCCCCCACATTTTTGCAAATATTTTATTATATCTTTTCATGGGACAACACTATAGAAATGAAACTTTGATATTACGTAAAGTAGTCAGTGTACAGTGTACAGATTTACTGTCCCCTGAAAATAACTCAACACACAGCCATTAATGTCTAAACAGCTGGCAACACAAGTGAGTACACCTCACAGTGACCATGTCCAAATTGTGCTCAAAGTGTCAAGATTTTGTGTGATCATCATTATTATCCAGCACTGCCTGAACCCTCTTGGACATGGGATTCACCAGAGCAGCACAGGTTGCTACTGGAATCCTCTTCCACTCCTCCATGATGACATCACGGAGCTGGTGGATGTTAGACACCTCGCCCCCCTCCACCTTCTGCTTGAAGATGCCCCACAGGTGCTCATTTGGGTTTAGGTCTGGACCTGCAGCTCCCCAGTGCCAGCCGCACTCATGCAGCCCCAGACCATGACGCTACCACCGCCATGCTTGACTGGAGGCAAGACACAGTTGTCGTTGTACTCCTCACCAGGGGGCCACCACACACGCTACCACAGGACATGGTTCCAGTACTGTTCCTGGACTGCTTGTCTTCAGCAAACTGTTTGCGGACTTTCTTGTGCATCAGCTTCAGAAGAGGCTTCCTTCTGGGACGACGGCCATGCAGACCAATTTGATGCAGTGTGTCACGTATGGTCTGAGCACTGACAGGCTGACCCCCCCCACCTCTTCCACCTCTGCAGCAAGGCTGGCAGCACTCATTCGTCTATTTTTTGAAGCTAACCTCTGGATATACTACGCTGATAGCTTCAATTGTGACACTTGACAACTTCCTCCAGTACACTGTTATGCCATTCGGATTGCGCAACGCTCCCGCTACATTCCAAGGTCTTATGCATTTAGTTTTGTCTGGAGTTGAAAATTGTGAAGCATACTTAGATGATGTGGTTGCATACTCCTCCACCTGGTCCGACCATTTGGAAACATTCTCTCTCATTTTCAGCCATCTCCGTGAGGCCTCTCTTACTTTAAACCTGGCAAAATGTGAATTTGGTAAGGCAACTGTAACATATCTGGGTAAGCAGGTGGGTTACAGGAAAAATCCAGTCAATACTTGATTACCCAGTTCCACAGTCAAAAAAAGCATTGCGTTGTTTTCTTGGTATGTGCGGGTATTACTGTGGTTTTTGCAAAAATTTTACTGATGTTGTGGCTCCTCGAACTAGTCTAGTTAGTCCTTTAAAGCCCTTTGTCTGGACTCCCGCTTGCCAGGCTGCTTTCGAGTCTGCGAAGGCTTTGCTATGTAGTACACCTGTCCTTGCTGCGCCCTGTTTCACACGGCCCTTCAAGCTGGCGTGTGGTGCAGGTGCTGTTCTGTTCCAGGAAGACGAGCAGTCCTTTGACCATCCTGTATGCTACTTTTCTAAAAAAGTTCAGTAAACACCAGCTAAACTATAGCACTATAGAAAAGGAAGCGCTTGCTTTGCTGCTGGCTTTACAGCATTTTGAGGTGTATCTTGGGTCCACTTCGTATCCAGTCCAAGTTTTCACGGGCCACAATCCACTTGTGTTTTTGTTGCAAATGTGCAACTCGAACCAGAGGCTGATGTGCTGGTCTTTGTTACTGCAAGATTTTAACTTTCATTTTTGTCATAAGAAAGGAACTGAACATATTACATGAGAAACACATGAGAAAGTTTGTGTTTAGAGCAGTACGGGTGAACTGCCTTTTTAGTTAACCTTTTTCTCCTGTTTTTGTTAAGACAGGGAGGTAAGTGATTGTTGTTTGGTTTTCTTTGTTAGGGTTAGAATTTGTTGCTTTTTAGTTAGAAGTGTTTTGTTTGTTATGTTGGCCTTAGTTCACCCTGAAGGAATAATTATCCTATTTTGAGCAGTATTTTCTCTCATTTTGTTAATAAAAATTGTTCGCTTTGAGAAACTGTCCTCCTGGCTACTTGGGACTTGGGGAGGATGGGGCCTTGCTCATGTTGTGTCTCAGTACCCCTAGACTGGGCGTAACACCAGGATTATAATACAACTGGGAATCTATTTTGTTAAAGGGGGCGAGGCCATTTAGAGCATTAAAAACTAATAATAAACCTTACAATCAATCATTAAAGATGCAGGGAGCCAGTGCGAGTTGTGTAAAATGTAAAATGTATGAGCAATATTTTTTAACGTATAGTGTTTTAATCTCACCGCTTTTAATCTATTTTTCAGTGTTCAAGTTTGACATTAATCACGATAACACTAATTCTATTATATTATGTTATTTAATTACAAAGTTTCTTGCCATTCTTTTAAAGTGAGAACTTTTGCTTTTGCCCTTTTTACAACATTCAGGTAGTTATTGATTTTTTTTCTAATTCGCTAATATCTTTTTCCCATCTTCCCAGAAACCAAGTGAATTTGCTCAGGTTTCAAAGGTTTATACAGTTGTATCTAGGACCAAATCAGTTGACCTGGGTCTGCAGATGAATGAAAGTCAAGAACATTCAGCCGGCAAGACAAGCACAGGGTCTGATGATATTAAGTCAGATTTTAGTTTTGTTTGGTTTTGTCAGTGTGTGTTCGTGCAACACACCAGCACACATCAGTTTATTAATTTGTGCTTTTAGCCTGCAGCCCCAGCACAGCACATCTGAGTGTCACTTTGCTGCCATATGGACTTGTTGTTGTTACCATAGCAGCTAACTGTAATCACTGCACTTTACATTTGACACTGCACTTGACATTTTACACTGCACTTTACATTTTATGCTGCACTACGCTGCACAAATGATCACGACCATCAGAGCGAGAGTCATTCTGTTGAATTCAAGATTGACAGGTGCTCCGGTCCATACCACCACTGGGGTCACGTCCTCTCTTTTTCACTGTCTCACTCCTCCTCTCTTTTACTCCATACTCATTTCTTATGTTTGCTCAGTTTCTCTAAATGTTCGCTCTGTTGCTCACCCACCCACGTGTACGCCTCCCCTCCCTCTACTTTCTCATTTGCTTTCTTTTCACACCTCCGATCTCCATTTTTTCCTCTCTTGCTCGAGCCCTTCCCTCTGATTGTTATCACAGTGACGGTGGTGTAATCTATATTATTTACTGTATGTATGTATACATGTTTTTTTTTTGTTGTTAATCAGTTTTCCTGGCTCAGTGAGGAAATGAGAAATGCTATCTGCTCAATAATCTTAACACAGCTTCAGATTCAGATAACATTCAGAGGCTGATGATATGACTGTCAGCTCTTTGATCGGCTAATCCAACCTGCTTCAGCGCACCAGTGTTGGACGGTGGATGCTGGGGTATTACCCGGGTATTAACTTTGAGATTTGCTGCCAGACACAAGGTTTATTCTTCCATTTTTTTAAATTTCTTGCCACATATACCTATCTCCTCATCTAGAAGCACCATTTAATTTAAAGTCATAGACTCCCAGTCTTCCCTGAGCCTCTCTCTCCCTCTGCTGCTTTATCTCTGTCTCTGCAGGACTGTAGGAAAAAAGAGAAATTTAAATGTAACCTGGATGCTGACATCATGTCATACTCACAGCCGTCTCAACTCTATTCATGTGGTAGCTTTGAAACTTCATATTTAGTTTCAGATAAATGAAATTATTCAGTCTTAGTGTGTCCCATGAAGACAGATGTGTGGCTCTTACTAGTCCCTAATGTATTTTTGCACATCCACAAGACGTAAAGGTGAATTTCCCCACATCCACTTGATTAAGTCCAACTGGAAACATGCAGTTACCTGCAGATACGTCATTTTACGTCCAAAAATGTCTTGCTCGGCCGGTTTTGTCGGTGTTACATCCGTTCTGTCACTATTCGGGGCGCAGCTCCTGAATTAGCCATGCACAGCCAGCATTTCAGTTTCCTGCTCGGTTTTGTTTCCCAGGGGAAGATGATTTCTTGAACACCGTGTCATGACAGTCACCAGTTTTGTCTTGCACCTCAGTTTTAGGCGGCTGCAGCACGGGCACGTGGAGGAGAGAGGCTGGATTTAGAGATGAGTTTGTGTGACATGAAGACTGTGTCATGATGACCAAATGAAATTGCATTTTGAATTGCTCAATAAAGCCTTGTTAAAATGCAAGAACATCCCCGGTCTGTTCTCTTGCATTCACTGTGACACTAATTTACTGCACTTTGTTTTTTTCTGTTTCTGTTTCTTTTTCTTTTCTTTTTTGTGATTAATTGTGCTGCAGTGCCTTAGTAACCAAAGTGGTGGATGTACTGTAATTACACACATCGTGCATTTTTTTTTCTTCTATGGAACTACATTGTGAGTCTTCTGGTGTAATTCAGTATAATACCATCTGATTGGCTTGGACAGCAGCTGAATAGATTGTGCAGCAATCTGGAGTCCATTGTGTCATCATGCATTGACTTCCTGTTGACTCGCCTGATAATTTGCTGCTCTTGTGCCACCCTGTCAATACGTATTTATCTGTGCACAGGAACAGCCAGCTAAACGTGACAATGGGAAGACAATGACAGGAGACAACAGACTGTTCTGCAAAAAGTTCTACCTGCTCACATGAATTGAAATTACTTGTAAAACTCCACACACACTTTGTTAATGTTTTTTTTTTTTTTTTTTTTTTTTTTTTTGCGAGGAAGGCCGTGCAGTTTGGTTTGCAACCAGTTCAGTTCCCTCAAATAACTGCAGGATAATTAAGATCCTTTGCATGGTGGAATGAAGATTTGTAGAAATCACTGTAGTTAAAATCCTAGTGTTAGACCATTTTAGAGTTAAGTGTTGAGTTTGTGGTGTTGATTCTGATACAGTGAACTCCGTGCCAGTGAGAAAACATATTAATGTGGACGTAACAGTACAGAGTTAACGGTATCCAACACCTGCGGTTGAGGTTTTCACATCCGGGCATTTGGCGAGGCACACCTCGTAGAAAATGAAACGGCAGCCATTTTCTTCCCCCGCGTACTCGCAATGAGAAGATACCACGCAACCGACAGGTGAGTATCACGTCGATATAGTTCACTGTTTGATTGATATGACATAAATGACATAAATCAAGGCACAAGAAACACACACACACACATATATATTTTCTACCCAGAGGTGGGTAGAGTAGCCAAACATTGTATTCAAGAGTATTGTTACTTTCGAACAATATTACTCACGTAAAAGTAACGTATTTTACATTAAAACTATTCTTAAAAGTACAGTTTACCCAAAAAGTTACTCGAGTAAATGTAACTCGTTACTACCCACCTCTGCTCAAGATTGTTTTACTTGTGAAGGAGTCCTGTATTCCATTAACACCTGAATTCTTCTTATATATCAGATTTCACATTATCATTTATTTATTTTTTCTTTTGTGGCCACAGTAAAACGGTAATTTGCGAATGATCAGTCTTGCATATCGCAATGATAAAAAAAAAAAAAAATAGTCACAAAATGACTTTCATTCCATAGTGTGCAAATTGTACTTGACTGCCATTTAATTGACTTATAATTTGTTAGATAACCAGAATATTGTATTTTTCAGTGCATTTGTTTGATAGGATACAAAGATACCGCAGTCATCATAAGAAGTGTGAAGAGCAATATGTTAACTTCCAGACCTGTCAGGCAGAAAGACATCTTCATATCCAACAGCTTCAGTTACAAAATGTATGTTTTTGTCCATCAGAGACCATTTGAGTGTAGTGAAAGTTGCACATTTTTGAATAGGTGATTTTAAAAAAAAAAAGAAAGAAAGAAAAATGACAGCTGAAGGACTATCTAAAAAATTTTTTAATTTTTCTTCAGGATCACGCTGAAGATTGCAAGATGCTAATTAAGGTGCAATACAAAGACCGCAAGAAATATATTAAATTACAAACTGCTTATTATGAAGAATTCATTTCTGAAGGTAATTGTCCCGATTTGTATATGACTAACCAGTAATTTTAACTGACTGGACTTTTTTTCTGATTTAAACAAAAAACCATGTGGTATTTTAACTCATCATTTAGTGAGAGAGAAGTTCTCCATCCTCGTGGACAAGATTTGTGTGGAAGATGATTCGGGAACCGAGGGGCATGAATCTGTGTTTGCAGACTTGGCCACACAGAATGGGATTTGCTTCATCATCCAGGACAGTGACAACAATGGTAAATTAACAACAAATAAATCTTTATATTCCATGGATGGACAGGGCTGTTGAGCATAGGTTTTTTTTGGCTGCTGTTTGTAGATTGTTCTAGCATGGTTGATTGCACAATCCTATCTACAATAATGCGGCAATGTTAAGTATTTATACACCTTTTTGTTTTAGAATCAGGTGCATCTGTGTCACCTCTATCCACACCACCATCCAAATCCACATTTGGTGGAAGTTTCCTGTCTATGTCCAGCGGTAGCAGTGACTGTGAAGCAAGACCACTCAAGCGAAATAAGTGATGAAGAGGCATCCCAAAGTTCTTCAGCCAGAGATGTAAGTTCATTATCTAACTAGTTCCTTGCTTTTGATGTATTAGTGCTCATTGCACGTCGCTTTGGATGAAAGCGTCTGCTAAATGAAATTGTAGAATCTGATTGCTAATTTAGATCATAGTTGTCACTTTGATTAATTTCATGCATTTGTTTTTTAAATGGCTATTGTGCAAAGTGTCAAAAGCTTGATGTTGTGCTCCCTCAAAAATGGATTTTTCTATCCTATCCTACCATCATCCCAACGTCTGAAATTACTTTGCTGCTCTTGTCTTGCATTAACACTGCTGTTATGATCCGTTTAGCTGATCAAGCAGATTCTACAGACAAAACCAGGAGGGACAACAGTGCTTGAGGAATATGAAGAGACTGAGACTCTCAGTGACAGTAGAAGAAGGCAGATGCTTAACATTCTTGCAGGACATATGGTTGAGACAGAAGGGTAAGTTTAAAATACAAGGGTTAGGTAGTTAACAGCTATTAAACTTATTTTGTTTTTAAACGATTGGGAATAACTACAATTTAGATACCGTAGGGCCTGATTACTGATGTTTTTTTCCTAGTAATGTTGAATTGTGAAAGGGTTAGAGTTTATGCTAGTTTTTTTGGACCGCCCTTAATATTCCAGGATTCTGGCCATATACTGTAGAACAACCACTATATTTTAAATAACCTTATATAGTAGCTTTTAAACAGCAGTAATAAAAAAATATATATAAAAAAAAACACATAACAGGGATAGTTAACCCAAAAATGCAAATAGTCATTAGCTACTCGCCCTTATTCTGATGGATTGATGGGTGAAGTTTTATGATCAACTGTGCACTCCTGGAGTTTAACAGGAACTTCATTTTTCAAGCAAATGCAATGTACGGTAACAGATTCATACGTCCAAAAAATACATAATAAATCCATAAAATGCCTCCATACTGCTCGTTCAAAGTAATCCAAGTGTCCTGTAGCTTACAAATGCCTTGAGTTAAGTTTTGTTTGATGTGCTGCATGTTTCTGCTTCAGGACACTTGAATTTGTTTGGGTTATTGGTATGGAGGAAATTTATGGTTTATGTATTTTTGGAACTTTTGAATCTCAGTTACTATTTGCTGCAGTTATTGGTCAAACAAAGTTCCAGGAAACTCAAGGAGTGCACAGATGATCAAAATACTTTCCCTGTCGTTCCGTAGGCATGAGGGTCAGTAGATAATGACTGAATTTTCATTTTCTCTCAACATCGCTGTCTTTGCTGCACATCCATGGTTCCCACGGATCCTTGAAAAATCTTAAAAGGCATTGAATTCATTGATCCAAAATCAAGGCCTCAATTGGCATTAAAATGTCTTAAATCAATATTTCAAAAGTCTTAAAAATGTTTACACATGGTAAGTAGGATTTTATAATTGTAATTAGCTTCAAATCTCAAAATAATTGCTACATTTTTTTTTATTTTTTTTTAAATAATTTACCAAACGCCTCTCGCAGTAACCTCCCGCAATCACTATAACAGAACCAAAAAAATCAGTGATGTGGTTGCGGCCAGCACTCTCAGAGCAGACTCACTTTATTCGTGTAGCTGTCACTTTACCTTGGACAACATGGGAAAGTGTAAGTTCAATGAAAATTGGCTGTCAAATCAACATTTTTCGGCATGGCTGAAATCGGTACCGGGAAATGTGTACGAGGCACGATGCATTTTGTGAAAGAAGTGTTTAAACTCGGCACGATGGGAATTAAGGCAGTGTAGTTGCACATGCAGAGTGCGAAACACAAAGCTTCAACATCAAGCTGCCAACAAATGCCAGGTATTTCGCAGTTCTATTCTACCGTCGTCTCTACCACGCCTCCACCCCCACCCACGTCATCAACAACCGGGACCGCAGCACCACAACTCCGGACAATTTTTGGTTGTACGCCTACACTGAAAGCAGAGGTACTGTGGTCGCTGAACACCGTAACAAAACACCAGTCCTACAAATCAAATGAGGGAGTTGGAGACTTATTTCGCGCCATGTTCCCCGACTCTGACATTGCCCGCACTTTTGCATGCAGTGCCGACAAGATGGCTTACATTAGCAAGTTTGGATTAGCCCCGTACATTTCTGAGGAGCTTGTTGCGGATGCTAACAAGGGCGCATTTGTTTTAATGTTCGACGAGAGCCTCAACCAGACCACGAAAACAAAACAACTGGATCTGCATGTCAGCTACTGGTGTGAAAAAAACAGTACCAAATCCTGACGTGTACTACGGTATACATTGATAAAGTAGCTGTTTTTCTCTATGAAAATAAAGTTTTGTTCTGCAAATTCATACAGCTCACAATTGAGATGTTTAGCCACTAAATTAATCAAAATCCTACAATAAAAAACATTTGAATTATGAAAATCATGCTTAACTCTCCTTTTCCCATAAAACGTGCTGATTTTGATGCCTTCCAGTTTGAAAAGAGTGGGAATGGGAAAATAGAAAGGCCACAACCACCAAATGTGATATCACTTTTTAAAACGGGCAATTTTAATTTTGTTTTCAATTTTCATTAACAATATTACAAATTCTATAACAGGCTGTAATGCTCATCTCTATGCAGACGATACAGTCCTATACTGTTCTGCCGATACTGCTCAATCTGCTGTTGAAACCCTTCAAAAGGCTTTTAACACACTTCAAGATGTTCTTTTCAAATTGAAATCATTACTAAATCCAAGCAAGACTAAATTTATGCTGTTTTCTCGTAGTGATGTTGATATCAACATACCACTGTGTATCACGACCCTGGACGGCCATAACATAGAGAGAGTCTCTCTATAAATATCTCGGCATTTCGCTGGACCAAAAACTTAATTTTAAGTTTCATATTGCCATGCTTGTTACCAAGCTGCGACAGAAAATAGGATATTTTTATAAAAATAGAGACAGCTTCCCTATGTCCTGCAGGAAGCGGGTAGTTGAGGCAGTATTCCTGTCTGTCCTGGATTACGGTGACGTCATTTATCGCCATGCATCTGCTTCCACCCTAAAATCCTTAGATGCTGTTTACCACTCAGCCTTAAGATTTATTACTGGTGACAGTTATTTTGTCCATCATTGTGTCTTGTACGATAAACTTGGCTGGACTTCCCTGTCTGTTAGATGGAATAGGCATTGGCTTGTTTTCATTTATAAAGCCCTTATTGGAAGGCTTCCTCATTATCTGAGCTCTCTACTGAGGTGGTCCAGTAGGAATTACTCCACACGCTCTTCCAATTTTTTGTTGCTCCAAGTACTGCGCCCACGTACTGAACTTGGAAAAACTGCTTTTAGCTTCTCTGCAGCTCACAGCTGGAACACTTTGCAATGTGACTTGAAACTTGAATCAGTTGTACACCTCAACCAGTTCAAATCTCTGATTGCTGATTATTTTACTCATAATTGTAACTGCTTTTAATTTTGTTCCTGTTTTATTCTGTTTTTATTCCCTGTTTTATTTTGTTTTAATCCCTGTTTTATTCTGTTTTTGTTATTGTATTGTAATTCTGTGTTGTTTTTATGGTTGTTGTACATTCGGCATCATTGTAAATGAGGGCTTGCTCTCAATGATTCTCCGAATCCAAATAAAGGTTGAATGAATGAATGAATGAAAAAAGCCACAGCTGTCCCCTCTCAGGAACATCAGGACTCATTAAAGTGGCATGTACAGTATGGGAGAGGTTAGCAAAAATAAAATGTGTACTACAGTACACAAAAATGACTAGCTGGGTCTCAGGAGTATAATTATAAAGGTTAAAGTTATGGCTGTTGTATTGGATCACATTGTATTGTACAAGTGCTGTTTATATTGTTGGTTCTTCAGCTTTAACTTGTGTCAAATGATGTTGTTATTGATACCTTCCATCCGTTACAAAGATAAGATGCTGTATTACAGTTTATTAAATCTTTATCCAGTATGATTTTTATATATGCTTCATGTGCTTCATCATTGTTTATTCTCAGGAAGGTGCCAGGGACCTGGATAGGTGTAAGTTGTTGTCTGTCTCCATGGACAGCCCAAACGTTAATTGGAAGTTCCTGGAGCTACTGCAGCAAGAACAGGCACAGCAGTATGGGGGCGCTCAACTAATTGTAGTAGGAAGCCGTGGCCTCCACACCTTACATAATGCTTGCAAAGGCGGCATTGTCATGTGGCAACTGGACAAGGTTCTGAGGGCCATGCACACACTCTTCCATAATACACCTGCAAGGAGGGAGGACTTCACAGTTCTTACCAAAACCACACAATTTCCACTGCCATTCTGTGGCCACCAGTGGCTTGTGAACCTACCAGCTGTGGAGAGGGCTTTAGAGGTATGGCCTTCAGTGACCATGGACATGGATGCAGTCAGGACCAAGAGGCTACCAAATCACCCTTGAAGCGGCACAGAAAGCGGCACAGAAAGATCCTCTCATCATAGCAAAACTTCACTTCTACATGTCTGTCATCAGGACCTTCAAACCCTTCCTGACCACTTACCAGACAGATCAGCCAATGATGCCATTCCTTGTGAACGATTTGGCAGACTTGATGAAGGTAATTATATTCTACTACTGAGCTTTGTTTGTATTTCTGATTTAATACATATATACCTGACATGACATTGATATTATACCAAGAAGCAAAGCAGTGTTTACATATTGACACATTGTCAAGTCAATATGGTTGTAATTATTTGGGTTACATTTTTATCTTTTCTGTTCAGTGTATTTTGCGGCGTTTCATCAAGAGGGAGGTCCTTCAGGACATCAGTCCACTCCAGTTAGCCAGACTAGACGTAGGTCACAAAAAGAATTGGGTCTATCCTAAGGAAGTGAATAGTGGCTTTAGTGCAGAATCAACCCTGAAGGTAGTGTATCAAGTTATTGTTTAAAATATTACCAGGACCCAGAAAATGGATTTCCTAGTTTTTACAAAGGTTACTGTCATTATCCCTGTCAGGAACTCCAAAGACAGGAAAAGATAGGAGAACTCACAGTCCCAGAGTTTAAGAGGGACTGCATCAAGGTGATGTCAGCTATCCTGCAGAAAGTGCAAGAGAAGAGCCCCTTAAAATATCCCACTGTGAGGCAGCTGGCCTGCTTGGACCCTAGAAAGACTTTCTCTGATCCAGAATGGTGCCAGGGCAAGATGAGGAATCTCGTCCAGAGGTTTTTGCACGATAAGCAGTTGTCAGGAGGTGTCTCAGCCGGTATGAGAGAGTAAAGCAGTTTAAGTTTCTTTCTGCATTCATTATGATATCTGTCTCTGAATGTAAAAGAAACTAAGAGTGATGTAAATAGCATCTAAAGAAGTGTTAGGTATCCAGGACGCGCATATTATTACTATAAATTTGCCTGGTTCTTATCTAGTACTTTGTGTGACTGTTAAATAAAATGTTTGCATTTTTTATTGAATTTTGCCTGTGCCTTTGTATTGTTTCTTGCAGATGACGTGATTACACAGCAGTTTTGTGACTTCGCACAGCCAGGCAACAGTGGAGAGAGGCTTCTCAGTAAACAAAGAAGCTGAAAATTGCAACATGCAAGAAGAAACAATGGTCACCCAGCGACTGATCTGTGACTATGTCACTGTTTGTGGGGGTGTCCTCAAGGTTCCCATCACTAAGGAGCTGCTGTCCTCAGCTGCATCAACCAGGTCAAGGTACAGGATGTACCTGGATGAGGAAAAGAAAAAGAAAACAAATGAAATTGCATCACAGAACCAAAAGGCAGCTGCAGTGCGCATCGAGGAACTTAAGAAGACGAAAAAATGTCTGTCTGAGGTGGCAAAAGTTCTGCTGGATGATGCTGATCAGCTGGCCACACAAGCTGAGGGAAAGGCTGGCACCCTGTTGGCACAGCTCATCACCAAATGAAACACGCTAAGGAAGCGTTACAAAGAAAAAAATGGCAGAATTGCAACAGGTGGAGGAGGAACTGAAGAAATGCCTGCCAATCCATGCCATAGCTGTGACAAGCGTTTATGTTATACTGTGTTTTTTGCAAGCAAAGTGTAGTGTTTTTAAAAATGAAACTTGTTCACTGGACCAAACAGTACTGTTTTATGTTAAAATAAACATTTGGGTAAAATCGTTCCTAACCCTGTGTAATTGATGTGGTGGGTTTTTTTTCCTAATTGTGTTTATTGCCATGTTTGTCTTAAATTTCATTTCAGGTGGCATTAAAAAGTCTTAAAAAGTCTTGAATTTAACTTACCTTAAGTTGTAGGAACGCTGACATCTTACAGGTTACACAAAATAGGCTATTTAATATGCTATTCATTTATTTATGTATTTGGCTTATTTCCAACGCTCATTTTGGTCGATATTTTCATCTGCCGGTCAATTACACATGTCGGCTAATGTGAACTCTGGAAGGGACATTATTTTTTTCTTCTTTTCTTTTTGCTTGAGTGAGATTGGAGAAAAGGCAGCAATTATAGTAATAAGAAACATTACTTAAGTAATAGTATTATTCCACCCTTACAAAGCACCGATGCTTAGTTGGTATAGCTTGGTAAACAATCAAGAATCAACTTTATTTTCCTTTTCAGGAGAATCCCTCAGCGAACCACTAAAGAGAAATACGCACTGGGAATTGTTACCTTGTTCCCTGCACTGAAAGATCCCCTCTCCAGGAAGGGATATGTAAGTCTTATTGTGATTACATACCTAACTTTGAATTGTATCAAGAAATTCCTTTATAAAATTTTAAATGTATTGATCACTTAAAGATGCAATTAAACTCTGCACTACTGCCAATCTTATGCATTAAAAAAAAAATCCTTTTCTAAAACTTTTTTTTTTTTTTTTACACGCAGCATTAACAGTTTTATTTTGTCCCTTGTTTTTCTCATATCTTGATGGTAAAATCCTGTCAAATTTATGTTTTTTGTTTTTCACTAACTTTTGTCTGTCTTTGGTCAGGAACATTTCTATGATAGCCAAAGGGGCACTGGATTTCTGGCATGGCGGCTCAAGACCGTTCAGAGGAACACAAAACTTCCATTCAAGGAACCAAAAATGCAGACAGCAGGAGGTGGCGGTCCAGGACAAAAGAGGGAGCTGCCTCAGATTGGTGGTCAGTTGGATGAGGAGCGTTGTAAAGAGATCATATCCTTGATGAGCCACATCACTGACAGAGAATTAATCCTGCAGAAGATGAAGGAGACCTTTGAGTATAGACAGCACCCTCATCCACAATCCTGATGAGTCAGATAACATACTCTCAGCGTTTCCAAGGCTGCTGGACACTAAAGGGCTGGTAAGTATTATACATTTAAGCACAACATGAGATTTGAAAAATGCAAATTTACTATTCTGCCACTGCAGATAGGCATCCACTGTCTGGAACTGGTGTCCATTTCTGTAAACTCCCCTTGCCATCCAACCCCAAATGTTCTCAATTGGATTTAAATCAGGGGAACACTCAGGATGGTTCAAAAGAGTGATGTTATTTCTCTGGAAGAAGTCCTTTGTCAGGCAGGCATTGTGAACTGCAGCGTTGTCCTGTTGGAAAAACCCAGTCATTACCACACAGACGATGGCCTTCAGTCATGAGGGATGCCCCCTGCAACATCTCCACATAGCCAGCTGCCGTTTGACGCCTCTGCACAACCTGAAGCTCCATTGTTCCATTAAAGGAAAAAGCCCCCCAGATCATGATGGCGCCCACTCCCCTGTGCCGTGTAGAAAACATCTCAGGTGGGATCTCCTTGTCATGCCAGTAACGCTGGAAGCCATCAGGACCGTCAAGGTTAAATTTTTTCTCATCAGAGAATAAAACTTTCTTCCACCTTTCAATGTCCCATGTTTGGTGCTCTCGTGCAAACTCCAAACGGGCAATTTTGTGCCATTGAAGGAGACGAGGCCTTTGAGGACGTTTTTTGTTCTTAAAACTCTTCTCTCGCGTATGCCGTCTGATGGTTATGGGACTGCAGTTGGCACCAGTGACAAGCTTAATTTGGGCCGAAGATCGTCCCGTGTCTTGACGGACAGCCAGCTGGATCCTCGACTTGTCTTTTTTGTTCCATAACCCTCAGGATATTTTAGGAAGTTAAAAATACTGCGTCCCACCTCAGCAGCAATGGCACGCTGCGAGAGGCCTTGCTTATGCAGCTCAACAATCCGACCGCGTTCAAAGAGAGAAAGCTTTTTTGCCTTTGCCATCAGGAGGTCATGACAGTGTGGATACCTGACAGAAAATGACACTGAATCCACATTTTTGCCAAGATTTGGGCTTTTAAAGGCAGCGGTCTTAAACTTAAAATTGCTTACTCAATTTTGTTTTTGTTTTTTTTTTGTCTCACTCCCATTTCTTCTTTTTGCATTTTGAAGCTCTACTTAGAACCTTTTTAAGATCCAACAGTGCAAAATGTAAATTCTTGCAATTTCTCAACTGGTCTTAAGATTTTGATCAGGAGTGTATATGTCACAGAAGCCTGGACTTAAGATAAAAAAATGCATTTTAAGCTGTCTTCATATCATCAGAATAACCATATGAAAATGTTTCTCTTCCAAATTGAGACTAATCTCAACAAAATCAGTTTGTTAGGCTTCTTATACATTTACTACTCAAAAGGCTTGTCAAGCTTAGTAAAGAGCTATATGTCACATGACTGCAAAACACAGACTCATCAGATCTAATCAGATAAACAAACAAACAAACAAACAAACAAACAAACAAACAAACAGGTGACTGATTAAGAGGTCCAGTCAGTAATGTGACAGACCGGGCAGGCTCACCTTAGCTCGGACGTTCTCATAGGACGCAGGGCTCACCAGGGAGAAACAGATGAGAAATACATCCTGGATGAATGGAGAAAATGTACAGAGAGAGGATGGGGAGATTAGCTGGCAGATTATTCCAGATTATTTTAGGCACAATGTCAGTATAGTTTGATATATCATTAGATTTCGTTTTATAAGCACCTTGCATTTTATTTCACCTGAGCATTTGGGGCCCTATCTTACGCCAGACTCCCTAAACCCGTTATTTGGGGATTTAGCATTGCGCAAGGGGCGTTCCCCCGCAATAGTTGCTATCTTGCGCACCTCCCGTTATCCGTAAAACACTTGCGCTACCCGCTATATTATGCATAGGCGTGGTTTGGGCGTTACACCAATTACACCAATCAGTGTGCCAGGTGCCATTGCCTTTAAGGGCAGGCTGCGCTATCCTAAATCATAAACCCTAAACCCGTGATGGAGAGAGGGAGGTAGATTTTCTCAGGGGTTCTACTGAGGCTAAAGCAAGGTGGCTTTATATATATATACATATTATTTATTATAGGCGAGTTAATTCGGGAGGTGGAGCCACATGTGTCCAAGTGGACGTGTCACAAGATTGTGCTGATTGAGTAAAATCCCCGGGTCACACCACACACACACAAGAGGCAGAGGTGGAACTATGTGTAAACTAATTTATTGACAAGTTAGTCTATATGAGTAATATACTCAGTCCATTCCGGCGGCGTCCCGGTATCAGTCCGACCGTGTGCGTGGCGAGGCTCCGTCGGGGCGCGCATTGAAGCCGCCTGGGCGCGCTCTTGTAAAAGTCCAAACTTTGCTGTTGCTGTCGCTATGCGCTTTCCCTAAAGTGTGTGCGCAAGATAGCAATTTTAGGGATAGCGCATGAAACACGCCCACGGACACACCTCCAGGCGCAAATGACGGAGTCGGCATAACGGATAGCGGGTAGCGTGGGCGCAAGATACCGTTTAGGGATAGCGGAAGCTCCTAAATCCGCAATTCACGGGTAGCGGGTAGTGGCAGCGGGTAGCGGGTGGCACAAGATAGGGCCCTTGGTCTAATTTGTCACTGTAACTGCAACTGCATCTAAATTAAACAAAAATAAAATAGAATATAATCCAAAAATCAGGCTTGTTTTGATTTGCCCTTTCTCGGGTGTCAGTCACCCATCACGCAGCTTTTTCTGTCACCTGCCTTCTCTTATTTTCATTTTCCTCCTTGGTCGCCTCATTTTGTGAGTCTAAGCCTGGAGTAAGTGTCTGACCTCAGCATCATCCAATCAGTGGTTAGTCAGTTACAGTTGTTAATCAGCTGATGACAAGTGTGTGTGTGTGTGTGTGTGTTTACCGTCTGGGGATAGGACAGTGGGCGGAGCCTGTCATAGTCTTCCTGTCCAGCCGTATCCCAGAGGTCCAGGTTGATAGGGCGGTCGTCCACCATCACAGTCGCTATGTAGTTGTCAAATCTGTTGGGATCATTTCATTCAGTTTAGTTCATTTGGTTTTAAAACTGCGGAATCGGATAATGTCTCTAACTCTGATATTATGACGTGTGATATCATCCAGTCATACAGTGGCACAAAGAAACTGAAGAAAAGGAGGGATGTTAAAGAGAATTTTAGAGGATAATTTTAGATGAGGTGGGTTTATTGTTGTTTATTGTTTAGTGCAAATGTCACTAAAACTAAACTGTTCACCTGTTTCTGGTCCAACTGATGAGCACTCTTAGTCTCTGAGGATTACATACACTTTCATTTATTTCCTTTTATTTGGTTGGAATAATATCCTGCAGAGTCTTGGGCCTAAACTGTACAAGATTACTCACTATGGAGTTAAAAGAATGACAACCGGTGGTGGCAAAGAAAGCACTAAATGCTTTACTTAAGAATAATTAGCAATATCATGATGGAAAAATAACTAGTAACGAGTGAGCACAACAGTCAGATAGATGTGATGCGGTAAAAAAAAAAAGCTTTCCCTTTGAAATGTGGCGCAGTGACAGCATAAAGTCTTACACAGCAGAAATACTGCAGTAAAGTGTCAGTACCTCAGCATTGTACTGAAGTACAGTGCTGTAGTAAAAGTACTTTGTTACTCTCCAGTTGTGATGACCACTGATGGACACTCCTCTATTTAAGGCGTAATGCTGTAAGTTCTATATATTTTAAGCAGTGTTGCGCCCTTGTGGTTAAACTGAAGCACTACAGCTTGTCAGCTCTGCATCATCATTCTCTCACTGTAACATAACACGACATGTGAAACATATTCTTTTTTTTTTTTTTTTTTTTTTTTTTTTGTTCTGCAGCTTTTAATTAAATTAGTTTCACATATTAATGTGCCACATCAGCCGCTGAGAAATGTGGCCGGAGCAGTTTTGCCTGCCAGGATCTGAACCCCACCCCCCACCCCTCTCTCTCTCTTTCTCTCTCTCTCTCTCTGATATTTGGTTTGGTCTCTCTGTGCAGTAATACAGTATGTGCAGTATGTGTGTGTGTGTGTGTGTGTGTGCGTGCGTGCGTGCGTGCGTGCGTGCGTGCGTGCGTGCGTGTGTGTGATACTCACACAGTAGGAATGTACCCCTCTGGGAAGGCATTGGTTGTGAAGCTGATGAGAAGACAAGTTTTTCCCACACCGCTAAAACAGACAAAGGAGAAAAACACACACACACACACACACACAGAATATGACAAGATGAAAATGTTGTTCCAGGCAGGAAGAGTGGAGGAGAGAGAGAGAGAGAGAGAGAGAGAGAGAGAGAGAGAGAGAGAGAGAGAGAGAGAGAGAAACCCCTTAGCCAACTGGTTCAAGGTCTCTGCTCACAAACACAAACAGAGTCTCAAAACAGGAACCCTATTTTAACTCAACCAAATGATAAGAAAACCACAAGAAAACGATTTGACACACTGGAAAGAATCAGAGCAAACTGGAAGACTAATAGGCCCTAAACAGAGAATACTTGTTGGCAGATTACCGTGACCTCTGTGACCGATCCAAAACTGAGGAAACCCCTGACACAGAGACTCTAAACACATGGCGAACAACAAGAAAGTCCCACAGCGAGCCAACACACTGAGCTGCTGTGAGCGCAAAAGACAACCACCATGACGACCAGCAGTCACCTGTGTGTTTGTATGGTTACCACTTATTTGAATCAACTTTTTTGTTTTTTTCCTTTTAGTTATATTTGTTACTTATTGGTACATAATTGGTATAGAATTCTAATAGTAATTCCTCTGTTTAATGTCCACTTTGTTGTTTTTATTTCACATTTTACATCTGTTTCCCATGCCAGTAAAAAGTCCTATGAATTGAATCTGAATTGGATTGAGAGAGACCGAGAAAGAGCAGAACAGATTGAGAATATGGCAAAAGACTGATTTTAGTGTGTTGGCGTAATCACCACGTATATCATAAATGTGTAATGCACTTTTTTTTTTTTTGCATGTTTCAACATATTTGTCTCCGCTTGTGTCTTTAAGCCCCTTGGACTTTGATGAAAGGACCAAAGCTTTTACATGCCAAGAGAGCCACTATGTGCAGCCTGTGTGTGTCTCGAGTTATGAAAATGCATGACCAAATCCTCACAGAGGCACTGACACACGGGGCAGCTCACGTTTTGGGATGTTTTGCTTTTGCACAAGGAGCTGCCTTTGCTTTGTAGTCAGGTGGACAAAACCAGGAAATGTGTGGATCAGTTTCCCATAAAAATTACAGAAAAAAATTATCTGTGCTCATCTAATCTTTTTTTTTATTCACACATCAGCAGAGAGAACACGCAAGCTTCAGCTCTTTTTCTGCCTACCCACAGACCTACCAGAGATTATGAGCCAACGACTAATGATGGAAAAATCATTGGGAGACAAAAAAATTACATATCACAGTGTGAAATCATAAAAAAGACAAGCTTCACGCAACATTAAATATTTCAAAATTCTATTATTTAGGCAACAGGATGCCTCAAACATGTTAATACAAATGTTGGCTGATCATAGCACAAAACATTCATTCACATGACATTACATATAAATCAATTTTAAACATCTGTTTTCAGAAGAAGTATGGTAATATCGGCTTTGGTTGTCAGTTTCCTGCTTGTCCTCCATATATTTTGATCATAGCGTTAGAGGTAAGACAATATGAACAAAGAGCACTTCCAGGAAGGGTTTTGCATTTTTTTTTTTTTTTTTGTGTCCCTATGATTTTCATATTGTAAGCAGCTGATTGATGGCCACTGGTGGGTCCCTGGTTGTTTTCAAATATGAGTGAAACACATGAAGTTTTGGAAATACTGAGCGAGGTCTAGGGTAGAAATATCTTTTTTCTGCCGCTGTGCAGGACCAAAAAAAATATACACTATATTGCCAAAAGTATTTGCTCGTCTGCCTTCACACGCATATGAATGTGAGTGACATCCCATTCTTAAACCATAGGATTTAATATGATTTTGGCTCGGCCTTTGCAGCTATAACAGCTTCAACTCTTCTAGGAAGGCTTTCCACGAAGTTTAGGAGTGTGTTTCTGGGAATTTTGGACCATTCTTCCAGAAGTGCATTTGTGAGGTCAGACACTGATGTTGGACGGGAAGGCCTGGCTCGCAGTCTCCACTCTAATTCATCCCAAAGGTGTTCAAACGGGTTGAGGTCAGGACTCTGTGCAGGCCGGTCAGGTTCTTCCACACCAAACTCGCTCATCCATTGTTGCAGTTTGATTATCAAATTAAACTGCTGTCACTTTCAGCACCATGGACAGCGCCGCAAATGATCCGCGAGTAAGCTGCAGCTGTGAATCAGTGGGTCAGGGCTCATTAGGGACTGATACGCAGCACCTGAGAGAAAGCTACTCTCGCCAGACGCTAACTTTGTTCCACCTCCCCTTTCCCTTGATTTTAGAGTTGTTAACTAATAGGAAATAAAATCGATATTTTTTTACTTGCCAAGACCGACTCCTCCTGATATCCGCACCTCACATCCAGGTCTTTATGGTCCTTGCTTTGTGCACTGGTGCGCAGTCACGTTGGAACGGGAAAGGGCCATCTCCAAACTGTTCCCACAAAGTTGGGAGCATGAAATTGTCCAAAATGTCTTGGTATGCTGAAGCATTAAGAGTTCCTTTCACTGGAACTAAGGGGCCGAGGCCAACTCCCGAACAACAACCCTACACCATAATCCTGCCTCCACCAAACTTTACACTTGGCACAGTGCAGTCAGACAAGTACCGTTCTCCTGGCAACCGCCAAACCCAGACTCGTCCATCAGATTGCCAGACGGAGAAGCGTAATTGGTCACTCCAGAGAACACGTCTCCACTGCTCTAGAGTCCTGTGGCGGCGTGCTTTACACTGCTGCATCCGACGCTTTTCATTGCGTTTGGTGATGTAGGGCTTGGATGTAGTTGCTCGGCCATGGAAACTCATTCCATGAAGCTCACTACGCACTGTCCTTGAGCTAATCTGAAGATCACATGAAGTTTGGAGATCTGTAGCTATTGACTCTGCAGAAAGTTGGCGACCTCTGCTCACTATGCATCTCAGCATCCGCTGACCCCGCTCTGTGATTTTACGTGGCCTCCCACTTGGTGGCTGAGTTGCTGTCGTTCCCAATCGCTTCCACTTTGTTATAGTACCACTAACAGTTGATTGTGGAATATTTAGTAGCGAGGAAATTTCATGACTGGATAGGATGCCTGGCACAGGCATCCTATCACATTACTATTACAGCACCACGCTGGAATTCCCTGAGCTCCTGAGAGCGACCCATTCTTTCACAAATGTTTGTAGAAGTATGTTTGCATGCCTGGGTGCTTGATTTTATGCACCTGTGGCCATGGTAGTGATCGGAACACTTGAATTCAGTGATTTGGATAGCTGAGTGAAAACTTTTGGCATTATAGTGTATATATTATTTTATGTGATTGTGGATGATTTTTCAGTTTGACTTTTTCTGAGCTGGCTCCAGTTTGAACGATTTGAGCTGAGAACACCAGTTCTCCTTTTTTTCAGTTTCCTGTGACGCCCAGGTGTCTGTCATGTGGACGACCCTGCACATTGTAAGGCCTTTTTTCATTTTGAAAAGTTTAATTGCATAATTCATAAACAAGGTACTTTTGAACAATTAAGTGGAATCTGAGTAGAAAGAGCCAATAAATTGTCAAGTTTGGAGACTGTAAGAAATATTAAAGCACATGTGTCTTGTTAAAGAAAGAAAGAAAGAAAGAAGGAAACAATGACATAACAATGACAAAAAAGTGCCCACAACACACGGTCATTCTTCAGCCATGCCTGGACGCGACGCTGGCCAACATGCCAAAGGTGTTGCAATGGTAACGGGACACATGGTACCCGGACCTGGAGGCTGGTGTGTCATTTGCAGAGAGGGGAGTTTTCCTGTCACCTGCTTACTCAACCAGACAACGTGACAAACCAGTTTTGACAGCATACCTCAAGGAAACAATTATCTCTTCAAATGAAACTGTGCTGTTCATGCAATGTGTTTGTGGTGAGCCACATTATTAAGAAGCCAGCTGGGAAGGGAAAGCCCCAAACTGATGTATTTTTAGACCAACTTTCTATATAAATCAGTGCGAAAAATCACTCCTCTTGTGTTTTTATGCTTCCATTCTAGGCTCACCTTTTCTATTCTATTCTATTCTATTCTATTCTATTCTATCCCAACAGTAGAAGGAATACTAGAAATTGCTACTCAGGCACAGGTGTTATTACAGTTTTTCTCAATTGCTAAAACACTAAACTCCATTCTCTGAACCAAATCTGAAACACTCTTTGGGCCAAACCTTAAACACTGTTCAGGTACTTGGACACAATTTGCAAAACTCATCCGCTCTTTTTTGCTAAACCTTAAACACATTCTCCGTCGCTAAACACATTTCACATTGTCATACACTTGTGCTGCAAAACTGTAAACACAGACAGCTAAATGTGAACTCCAACACAGCCGTCACCTTTTACATACATCAACTCAAAACTGAACACATATGTTTCTAATGACGTGATCAGACCAGTTGGGCAGGATAAAAGTCAGTTCAGAGTGTACAGGTGGCAGAGGAGGAAGGGTACAACATGTTCTCACTCCCAATGCGTCAACAGCCTGACGAATTAGGCACCCGTGTCTCGTCAGTTTTCGACGAGTTGGGTAACCCAACAGACTTACACCAAACTCCCACAACGTCTGAAATAGGCGCCACGGGAAGCATTTGGGGCGTCAACTGACTCTTTGTTGTCATGGTAACGTGACGTTTTCTGCATCATATAACGTGGTAATATGCTGCGTTCCAGGCCACCCATAACTGGTGATTTACCGGTGAAAAGTGGGCGGGGCTATAGCCAAACCTGTGAATTCACGCCTGTGAACTCGATTGTGCTCAGCGTACTCCAACTTCCTCGTTCGACGTCACGCAGTTTATGTTTTGTACACAAGAATGGCGGCACAACTGGAGACTGGTTGTTCTTAGCGGTTATGCCTGGAATGGTTTGAAGTCGTGACTTTGAAGTTGTGATTCACAGGTACAATTCCACGCTGGAACGCAGCAATAGAGTCTGCCAGTAAACCCGGAACTAGTACGATGTAGCTATGAATTACCTCTGGATTAGGGATGCAAAAATTATTATTATTATTCTGAATGTTTTTTAACCGATCACTTAACGGTAATCAGTTAACGAGCGTTCGTTAACCAATTAACCAATTAACTGATAGGCTTGTGCCAATCGGCAACCCGATTCGCTATTAGTGATTGAGAGGATGATCGAAGACGTTTTTTTGCCGTTATAAAACACACACACACACACACACACTCTGCTACAGCCTTGCAGACACATCCGCTGTGCCCTGTATCAGCTGATCAGCCAAACACCAGGCTAAAGAGAGAGGAGCAGAGCTCAGCTGAGCTCGGTCAGCTGCGTGCTCCTCGCAAACAGTGTCCTCTGAAAGTCAATTAGGATCCGTGAAAAACTCACTTCACATTTAGTTTGAACACAAAGTGATAGATGGCGTGCTTTTTCCATGTTTTTTTTCTCCTCAACTGGCCCTCTAAAATTCGGCATCATGCACCTATTCTGTCCCTGATACGCATGTCATCTACACACCAATGACAGATAGCTAACAGACAGGATTCAGAGAAAGTCTAACACAGTTTCTCTTCTTTCCATCCTTTAAGTAAAACTGAAATAAACACAAAGTTACATAGCTTTAGTTACAAACATAAACAGCACAAATGAATTTACTTTGCTTATGTGCACCTGCTACAACAAGAAGCTACATTTAGCTTGGCTTACATTTTTAACTTTAGCATTTTTACCCTTAGCAAGCTTAGCAAATTAAATAATCACAGTGTAGTTCGTTTTTAACTCAAACACGAATTTCAAATTATATGTATGCACATTTGCACAAAACACTGAAAAAGTATGAACTTACAAGCAAAGAGTCTCCAAGGCACAAACGAGAAGAAAAAGAGGAGAGGAGCTCTCTGTCTGACCGCATGGAAAGATTTTCACTTTTTAAGTTTCACTTTTCCCGGCTGACTTCTCGCCTATGACACGTGATCTGAACTGACCAGTCAGAAATCACTTAAAAGTCAATATTGTTTTATACCATAAACCGCCACCAGGTGGTGCAAAAGAGAATGAATTTGAGGCGACAAAATGTGTGCCATGACAGCACCTTTAAGTAAAGGTACAAAGTAGCTTATTCATAATATATTCAGAGTGGAAGTTACTGAGCAAGTTTTTAGAAATAGTAACTTTGTTAAATATGAAACGTTCACTCATTCAAGGACAAGTGTGCAAAGTTAAATCTTATATCTATATGTTTGGAAATTACACAATTAAAGTCCAGCAACAAAGAAGCATCTCTGTTGACTGACTGTCCAATTGAGCCTTGAGAGAAATCTGTACTCTGTGATGGATGTGATTTAAAAAGTGCAAAACATCAGCATACAATTATTAACCTTAACAAAACACTCACCATAAGTACACAAAAAGCTACTTGGTTACAGTAACATGAGTAAATGTTTCCTGGGTGTTCATCTCTGTTGCATGGCAGCATTTCCCTGCATGTTATGGCCTGCGCTGCTCATTTGGCTCCCTCACTCCACTCCACTAAACTCCACTGCTGGATCAGTACAGTCAGACACCCAGGATCTGCCTGTCCCAACTAACACACATTCAGGTGGAAATGTAGAGTTAAGTCAGTGAGTTGATGCTGTATCACACGAGCACACTGCTGTTGAAGCTGTCTAACCCAAACTGCATGAACCTGGCCAACAAGTTCGTCAGATAGCTCTGTTGGCTGGCACACGGGCTACAATCAAGCATCACCCTTCATTCATCAGCAGGATGACTCTCCACCGCTCAACAGGTCGCACTGGAACGGCAGCTTAGGTGATAAAAGGCGAGTGAGGTAAAGGTAAGCAAGGTGAAGTAAAAGCGTACCCGTCTCCCACGACCACACATTTGATAGGCTCCATCCTGCTCCGCTCAGCGCCGTCTCTGCTCCTCACTCTGACACTTTGAGAGGCACAGAGGAAAGCACACACACACAGACACACACCAGTCAGTGTGCACAAGTTGTTACACACCTCCCTCACTCCCCTCCCTCTCTTGTTTTTGTGTCTCCTTTTTCTTCCCCTCCCTCACACCTCTCACACCTTCTTCCCTTTTTTGCAGAATGACAGGGCATGTGCAAACAGTATGCAAGACAAATAAGCACAAGTTCAATATAAATTGGGGAGTGAGTGTAAATACAGTTTTTTTAAATTGCTAAAACACAAAACCCAATTCTCTAAACCAAATGACCAGTTCTCTAAACACATTTAATAAAACTAGCCCCCATTTGCCAAAACCATAAACACATTTCACATGAAGACACAATTCACAAAACGCAATCCTCTTTTTCTCATAAATCTAAACACATTTTGTCTTGCTAAAACACAAGTTGCAAAAAACTCTGCTCAGATTCTCAAATTAAAGCTCATGTGATGCAAAATGCTTGCCACAGTCAGCAAAATTTGAACACAATGAACATACCTGGCTTCATTCATTAAACAAAGCAACTCAAAATTGAAGACAGTTGTTGCAAATGATGTGACCACACCTATATAAGCCAGTTCAGAGTGCACAGTTTGCTGAAGGTTCCAAATGTACACAGTTCACAGTACAGTGGGTGCACATATTGTGTTGCTCAGTGGTCTACAGTACTACTGTACAATACTGTGCTAGTGTATTGACTGTTGATCTGAACACCTGAAATCACTTTCACATTTTCACAGAGGATACCCGGTTGGACTCGATGGCTGCACAAATACCTTTTTTGGAAAAATATTATTTATATGGACAAAATCTTGTTTGCATAAAAAAGCCTCCAGTCACCATCAGGCGTGCTGGCCGTGGCACCGGTTGGCATCAGGTGAGCCGGTCGGCATCAGGCGGGACGGGCATGGCACCGGCCTAATGCCGACTGGTGCCGCGCTCACCCGGTCATTTCTGCCGGATCTGACGGGTGAGCAGCGCACACATACTGCCATATATGCCTTTCATTATAAATCAACTTTTGTTCATAAGCGGCTGCAGCAGCACAACGGACAGCGACACAGACAACATGGTTGATTATTGACTGCACAATGCGGCCATTCGCTGGTAATCGCGGCATCAGGCGAGCCTACCTACTGGTTTACATATGCAAGTACAATACATGTGTATTTGCTTTGACCCCCAATATTAGACAAGGGTGTTTTTTCAGGGCATTTTCAATGGAAAAAATATATTCCTATATTCAGATGAATACGGTAATAGAAAACTGCTTTGCAGCGCTGATGATGCCGCACAATGATTGTGGTGTGTGTGGTATAGTTCCATAAATAATAATAAAAAAAAAAAAACATCACACCCTGAACATTTTGTTTTCAATGATGTGTGTAATGGATCCTCTGTAGTGTTTGCACTGAGTTGTGATACAGTACAGTAGTGTACATACTGTATTTTCTGTAGATTTACATACTGTTCATATGAAACACACAAATCTATGAATGGCCAATACTCTACAGTAATATATTTTGAGAACAGATACTGTAAGATTTCTAAAATTGTGCTTTGGCAGTTGTGAAAAAACGTAACGTAAGAACATTCTCACACACTGAACACTGTTTTCAGTTGTTTTGTTGTAGAGTGTAATGATGCGTATAGTGTTTAAATTTTTGCAGGCTTTGAGCAGCTGTTTTGGTGTGAAAGTTTGAGTTTTGAAAAGAGAAGGTGTGGTTTTGTGTATGTAGCTTTAGAAAAGTGTGTTGTGTTTAGAGTTTTGAGAAAATGGAGGAAAGTTTTGTGAAATGTGTTTTAGCAATTTAAAAAAACTGTAAAGCTCATGTGATGCAAAATGCTTGCCACAGTCAGCAAAATTTGAACACAATGAACACACCTGGCTTCATTCATGAAACATAACGACTCAAAATTGAAGACAGTTGTTGCAAATGATGTGACCACACCTATAAAAGCCAGTTCAGCATGTACAGTTTGCTGAAGGTTCCAAACGTACACAGTGTACAGTACAGTGGGTGCACATACTGTGTTGCTCAGTGGCCTACAGTACTACTGTACAATTCTGCACTAGTGTATTGACTGTTGTTCTGAACACCTGAAAACACTTTCATATTTTCACAGAGGATATTCCGGTTGGACTCAGTGGCTACACCTCATGAGTACATCTTCCTGGATGAGGCTGTCTTCAACCTCATGAAACAAAGGAGAAGAGGCCGTAACATCATTGGCCAAAGAGCTATCATTGAGGTTCCTGGCCAACGCGGGGGTAACATCGCTCTTTGTGCTGCCATGAGTTCGGAGGGGCTTGTCCACCGGCATGCCGTCCTTGGCTCATACAATACCCAACGTCTCCTCACCTTCCTGGCAGAGCTACGAGACAGCCTCCAGGACCGCCAGCAAGAAAATCCTGGGCCTGCAGATCATCCCATTTATGTAATCATTTGGGACAATGTTAGTTTCCATCAAACGAACCAGATTAGAGAGTGGTTCAACATCAACCAACAATTCCTCAATGTCTGTCTGCCACCCTACTCACCTTTCCTCAACCCCATAGAGGAGTTTTTCTCATCATGGAGGTGGAAGGTGTATGACCGCCAACCTTACACAAGAGAGAACTTTCTCAGGGCCATGGACCTGGCCTGTGATGACATGCCTGTGGAGGCCTTCCAAGGCTGGATCCACCATGCCAGGGCGTTCTTCCCACGTTGCCTGGCAAGGGACAATATTGCCTGAGATGTAGATGAGGTCCTGTGGCCCGAACCAGCTCGAGGACGTGATGGGCTTCGGAGGGGCCTCTAGCAGCCCCTCCAGCCGCTAGAGGCTATGAGGCCAGGGTCGCCTCATATCATATATGTGCAAAACAAATACATCTGCCACATATTCACACTTAAAGTTCTTACAGTTTTTTTTGATTGCTTGAACTCATTTTACAAATGCTTTGCTCACTGTGCCAAAACTCTAAACACAACACAAATAAGACACAACACCTGGAAATAAACCATACACATTTATGGCAAACTGAAACTCAGTCATCAAAACTTAAAAATCCTTTGTCAAAATGCAACTCTATTAACAAAAGGATACACATTTCTATAATATGAACACACTTTCACAGCAGCAAGCAACACAACAACATACTTAACACAAAACACTGCAGTTTTTACTGCTTTTCATTTATTTCTTCAAAAAGAATTCTGCAAAGCTCAAAACAGAAATTAAGCATCTTTTCACAGTAACAGCTGTTTCCAAAACAACCAAAAAATAAAAATAAATAAGAAAGGTGTCAACTCTGTCAACTGTATACAGTATACAGTATATTGTACTTTACAGTACAGTTTTTTCAATCACTTTTTCCAGTATAATGAAACTGGGATCCACTTTGCCATCATCTTCACCTCCAAACCACAGCAGAGGTTTTGTTTTGCAAATATGTTCATACCTTTTCATTGGATTCACACATTTTTCACACTCTTTTGCACCTGCATCTCTATGAAATCACTAGTGCACCTGCATCACTGCCCTTTCCACCAATCACCAATCAGTCAGGATGCACCTACAAAAAAGGGGCATATAAATTGTTTTCTGTATTTTTTTCAACTCCTTTGAGTTTTTCTATGTAATACTGTATGTGAATTAGTATTTCAGTTTTTCCATCAACACAGTAAAATTTCACTTCAAAGTCTTTCTGAGTTTGGATGCAATTCTTCAAGTTCACATTTGAATGTGTAGCACACAGGAGAACCTTGTTCAAACTAACAGCTGTATTTTGTATTCTGCTGTCAGCTGTGTTACAGTACAGTAGAGCTGACTGAAGGAATCTACTCATTTGGGCAGAAGTTGAGTTGTTTGAGGGAAATATTGGCTTTTGCTACTTGCTTTACAATATGTGACGATGTAAATCGTCAAAAAAATATGACTACCGTACACGCAGGAAAAGTAAGGTTGAACCTGCTCAGACTGAAAAGGCTGTGTTGCATTCTGGTGTTGAGTATGAAGTGAGTGAGTGAGTGGATTAGTTGTATTGGGCGATGACAAAATGTGCTTTTGCTGCATGTTTGAAATTTTTTGTCAAGGTAAGAGCCTTTTGCAAACAAAATGTGTTATTTTGGGAAGAGAGCCTCTCATTAGGCCGATGGATTTACTGTTTTGAAACCAGGGTTTGTGAGTTGACAAACATAAATAAACATACATACATAGTATGTAAAGCAAAAATAAAACAGTACAACAAAATCAAACTACATACAGCTACAAAATATCATCCACATCGCATACGATGTCTTCCTGTGCCTCTTTCTCTCACTGCCTCCATGCAAAGTACTCAACATGGCTGACCTGGGGCCACTTTATAGTGCTTCGGCCCTGAATGATTGGTGTTCAGTTTTCTAAGTAAGTGCTTTCACGTGTGTGTCTCAGGTTTTCTTATAACTTGATGTGTTTTATATTTTGAACATAAGTGTTTTCCCAATGTTACCACATGCTTTCATTTTTGAGCGAGGTGTCTTCTGTAGGAAATAGTGTCTAGTGTTCAGGAGGAAGTGTGTTGCAGAATTGCAAACACAGTTTAAAGCAGCACTTGTGTCTAAGGTATGGCCACGCTGTGTTTAAGGTTTAGTTCCAATGACTTCAAGTTTTGTCACATTGGTTTAAGAGTATGTTCTTAGTGTGTAAGCAATCGAAAAAAACTGTAATATATGTGGAAAATAAGTAAAGTAATCCAGTATATGCACATACACTACTCACAAAAAGTTAGGGATATTTGGCTTTTGGGTGAAATTTATGGAAAATGTAAAATGTTCACGCTACAGTCATATTATATCATGAAAGTAGGGCATTTAAGTAGAAGCATACACTGGTAATTTCCTCATCTCAAACAATTTCTTGAAACAAAAGTCAACAACAGTGGTGGATATACCACAACAAAAAATGTCAGTGTCAATAACTTGTCATGTGCCCTTGAGCATCAATTACAGCTTGACAACGACGTCTCATGCTGTTCACAAGTTGACTTATTGTCTGCTGAGGCATGGCATCCCACTCTTCTTGAAGGGCGGCCCTCAGGACATTGAGGTTCTGGGGTACAGAGCTCCAAGCCTCTACGCGGTGACTCAGCTGATCCCATAGGTTTTCTATGGGATTCAGGTCTGAGTAAGTGCAGGCCACTCCATTTGAGGTACCCCAGTCTCCAGCAGCCATTCCCTAATGATACGACCTCAGTGAGCTGGAGCATCAAACACCTGATGTGAATTTTGCCGTTAAACTCCTTGTTAGAGAACAGCAACTTGTGCAAAAAGTACTGAAACATTGAACAGTTGGACATGTGCATTCAAAAGTTTACAGAAGGTCACATTAAGTTCACCTGTAAAGGTTATAATGCATTTTAGGTTCATCCTGAAATTTCACCCGAAAGCCGAATATCCCTAACTTTTTGTGAGTAGTGTATATGTTACCTTATGTCAGAGACGAAATATTTATTCTACATATTTGCGCACATATCCTGAAATATATGTGCTAAACAAATACACTATATTACCAAAAGTATTCGCTCACCCATTCAAATGATCAGAATCAGGTGTCCTAATCACTTGGCCTGGCCACAGGTGTATAAAATCAAGCACTCAGGCATGCAGACTGTGAAACAAGACATTTGTGAAAGAATGGGCCGCTCTCAGGAGCTCAGTGAATTCCAGCGTGGAACTGTCATAGGATGCCACCTGTGCAACAAATCCAGTCGTGAAATTTCCTCGCTCCTAAATATTCCACAGTCAACTGTCAGCTCTATTATAACAAAATGGAAGCGTTTGGGAACAACAGCAACTCAGCCACGAAGTGGTAGGCCACGTAAAGTGACGGAGAGGGGTCAGCGGATGCTGAAGCGCATAGTGCAAAGAGGTCGCCGACTTTCTGCACAGTCAATTGCTACAGAGCTACAAACTTCATGTGACCTTCAGATTAGCCCAAGTACAGTACGCAGAGAGCTTCATGGAATGGGTTTCCATGGCCGAGCAGCTGCAGCCAAGCCACACATCACCAACCTTGTGCTCCCAACCTTGTGGGAACAGTTTGGAGCGGGCCCCTTCCTCTTCCAACATGACTGTGCACCAGTGCACAAAGCAAGGTCCATAAAGACATGGATGACAGAGTCTGGTGTGGATGAACTTGACTGGCCTGCACAGAGTCCTGACCTGAACCCGATAGAACACCTTTGAGATGAATTAGAGCGGAGACTGAGAGCCAGGCCTTCTCGACCAACATCAGTGTGTGACCTCACCAATGCGCTTTTGGAAGAATGGTCAAAAATTCCTATAAACACTCTCCTCAACCTTGTGGACAGTCTTCCCAGAAGAGTTGAAGCTGTAATAGCTGCAAAAGGTGGACCGACATCATATTGAACTCTATGGGTTAGGAATGGGATGGCACTTCAGTTCATAGTATGAGTAAAGGCAGGTGAGCGAATACTTTTGGTAATATAGTGTATATCTGCCACATATTCACACTTAAAGTTCTTAATATATGTGGAAAATAAATAATGCAATCCATTATATGCACATATATGTTACCTTATGTCAGAGACCAAATATTTACTCGACATATTTGCGCACATATCCTAAAATATATGTGCTAAACAAATATATCTGCCACATATTCACACTTAAAGTTCTTAATATATGTGGAAAATAAATAATGCAATCCAGTATATACACATATATGTTACCTTATGTCAGAGACCAAATATTTACGCCACATATTTGCACACATATCCTGAAATATATGTCCAAATATGTGAACTTATATGTCCCATTATTTAAAATATATGTTCATATATGGCCATATATCAGATTTGCGTATGGGAATGCCCAATACTCTACAGTAATATATTTTGAGAGCAGATACTATAAGGTTTCTAAAAATGTGCTTTGGCAGTTGTGAAAAAAACGTAAAAAGAACATTCTCATACACTGAACATTGTGTTTTCAGTTGTTTTGTTGTAGTGTGTAATGATGTGTATAGTGTTTAAATTTTTGCAGGCTTTGAGCAGCTGTTTTGGTGTGAAAGTTTTGAAAAGAGAAGGTGTGGCTTTGTGTATGTAGCTTTAGAAAAGTGTGTTGTGTTTAGAGTTTTGGGAAAATGGAGGAAAGTTTTGTGAAATGTGTTTCAGCAATTTAAAAAAAAAATGTAAAATGTCACATAATGATGGGAAAAAAAGATGTAATGAATAAAAACTTTGATGAATCTGTTGGCATTTATTGGCTTTGGGGTGTTTTAGGTAGTGGGAAGGTCTAGAATGCAAAATAGTGAACTTGAACTAAGGTGTATTTGCAATGGTGGATATGGAATTTGGCCAAAAAAAAAAGAAGAAAGAAAGAAAGAAAGAAAAGGAATGCAACTCCAACACAGCCGTCACCTTTTACACACAACAACTCAGAACTCACATGTTTCTAATGATGTGATCAGACCAGTTGGGCAGGATAAAAGTCAGTTCAGAGTGCACAGGTGGCAGAGGAGGAAGAGTACGTATGAGAGGTGGTGAACGAGGAAGAGGCTGAGGAAGACCAAGAACTATCATTACTGGTGAAATTCGGGCAACTATTGTTTACCATGTCCTTGTTCATGGGATGACAATGAGGGAAGCAGGACAAAGAGTCCAACCCAGTTTGAGTAAATATTGCCTGTGACATGGATGAAGTCCTCTGGCTGGACCCCCAACAAAGACATAATGTTGGAGAGTGAATTGTGCAGTAATGTGCTTTTCATTTAGTTTTATTTTTTGTTATGAAAGTGCTGAATGTAGTCTAGATATTGCTTTGACTATGATATTATTTTGCTAAATGCATTTACAATAACCATTTTCTGCTAACTACATGTCCTGGTTGCTGTGTCCTAAATTATTTGATGTCGTGTCTTACGAATGCTCTGAGGTGACTGTGTTTTACTTGCTGTGTTTATGACCTGAACACAGTGTTTGGTTTGGAACACAGGAGAACTGGCCTGCTCCATGGCCTGAATGAGGGGCAAACGGTTGTAGGGCCAAAGGTCATATACCTTCCACCGCCATGCAGAAAAAAACTCTTTTGGGTTAAGGAAGGGGGAGTATGGTGGAAGGTATAGGACTGCAAATTCAGCGTGCTGATGGAACCAATTTTGGACCAGAGCGGATCGGTGGAAAGATACATTGTCCCAAATGACAATGTACGGCATCAGGGGTCCGTTTCACAAAGCAGGTTCAACAAACTCTGAGTCTTACCCCGAACTCTGAGTTGATCTACTCTGAGATAGGATACTCTGAGTTTTCGGTTCCAGAACAGCTGATTTGAGTTAGTTTGATCAACTCGGAGAAGTTTCACCTGGAGTTAAGCGCGTGCACCACAGCTATAAAAAGACAGTGTCAATGGAGCCCTGACTTGATGATTCACCATGGCAACGGTGAACTCATTGCAAGTGAACTCATTATTTATGTAAAAGTGTTTTCACAGTTCTTACAGTTTTTTTCAATTGCTTACACACATTTTCAAAGTTCTGTGTCTTTTTCTCAAAACTTTACACACAAATCCAACTATTACGCTGAGCTGCAATAGAAAATGTTATTACCTTTTTGTTTGATGTTTGTTAGGTATGGCAGCTCCACAGCTCAGCAGAGGAAGTAGCTGGAAAGGTCGAAAATCCTCTGCTGCAAACTCGACCTGTGTTCAGAGCAAAGGTCTGCAAACCCCCTCTTAAAAACTCAGGGTCCTCAGGAAAAAGACTCTGGGCCATCCATACTAAGACATCCCATTTCCCAAACAGCTCTCACTGCAAAACCATCCAGTTACTAAATGGCTCCCCAATTGTGCATCAGCACTCTGTGGAAGAAAAGTACTAACTACCACTGTACTTTACTGTATTTCGCATTTTACTCTATTTTAAAACACATTTATAGACTTAATTCTTATTTTGCACTAGATATTTTCATCAATGGATGTATGCAGTTTTTTATGGGGTGGAGGGTTATGTGTTTTTATTTTTTACTGTGTGTTATGCTGTGATTGTTTGTTGTTTTGTCATGAGCACTCTGAGACAAATTCCTAATAAGTTGTATGCAATAAAGAAATTGAATCATGAATCCTTTTAATTCCTGGATATCTGTGAATCTGCATGATAACAACAACTTAGTCATCATCATATCTTTCCTGATTATCTCTGATTATTTTTTTCCCCTTTACATAACATAGTATTTCTTTTTTTTTTTCTTTTTTTGACTTGACTTGTCTTTGTGCCTTCCCATCGATAGTTTATCATCATCTTGGTGTTACAAGGTATTTTTTTTTAACCTTTATTTAAACAGGAAGGCCTCTCTAAGATTAAAACATGTCTTCATTTCAACAACCTAGAGATATTTTTACCCATCCTTATCTCTGCTGAAGTCTAAGGAAGCTGGTTCATGAACTTCCTTAGGTGGTTAATCAACACGCTACCTTAATAAATAAACCAGTTCAGTTGATGATGGGAGCTTAGTGGAGGCGTGTGGTCTCCCCATCCCCCAGGGCAGAGCTTGTTCTCCCACTTTTTTTCTAAACAATTTAATCATTAAGGCAATAGTGACCTGGGACGAAAAAAACCCAGCACCTCACCACTTCAGGTGGCTATGGACAGATAAATGGATAAGCCTTTGAAAAGACTTTGGACTGGCAATCAAAAGAAATTGATTTTAGCAGGAGAATTTCTACAGACATGAACAACAAAAACCCATTATTTCACAACAACTACAGTAACACCGACAGATGGTGTTGAGGAACCCCAATGATCAAGATGAATAAAATACTCTTTATTACTGCAGAAAGTCCTTATCCTCCAATTTACACCATTAATCAATTAGCCGCTGCTGATTACCACAAGCAAATAAGTCAGACTGACATCGCTGGGTGTCATGTGGTTGGACCCATGAGGGAAGCTAAGTGGGACAGATGATCGCAGGAATGCTGCCACAGTTTCTAAAGATGTGTGCGACAGATGGTGCAAATGGAATCAAATGAGCCTGAAAAACTGCTCATTAATGTCACCAAATTTGGCACTGCTTCCCATTCATTTGACTGCTCATTAGCATGTTTCTCTACAGAGTTGTAAGGTGGGTGGAGCTGCGGGTGTTTTCCCTATTGTTTCAATTTGGAGTTTTACTTTTAACAATAACCACCATACTACTCAACACAGAATCACAGCAGTCTCCTGGATAAATAATGAATACTATAGGTTTATTTTATAAGCATCACTTGTAAATATTTCAGTTTCAGTTGCTGAGAAATCCAACCCTATCTCACAGGAGTTTGTGCAGCAGTCATGAAATTCACAGATTCAGTCACAGATTTGTGTCCATGGACATGAATCGTCCATTTTTTTTTTCATGCATATGGACACAAATTAAATCAGTATCCATGAAGAGGAATTTTACCTTTTCATGCATATGGCATAGGCTAAAAGTACTTCCAGAAGGGCTAAAATTGTAGTTCTGTAGCTTTAGACAACAAAAATGTATATCGAGGTAGGGAAAGGCTATATATGTGGAACATGCACAAAATATACTTCCAATTGAAATACTGTACTTTTAAAGTCGTGCTGACTGATGCAAAAAATGGGCAATTCATGTCCGTGGACACAAATCTATCGATTCAGTTCTTGTACCCAAGAGCCCCATCAACAGTTACTATGGTGCCACTTAAAGCCGTGAAACATACTCACTCATATTATTTAGTTTTTCAGAACAGTGACTGCAATCTAAGCTGTTTGAAAAGTGTCTATAAAGTCAATGCAAAGCTACAAAGCTCAAGTTTACTTTTTACTTCTGGAGCTCTGGCTGCCAAAAGTCATGACATCGTTGATTGTGGCAGAGCAAAGTAACTACTGTGTTTTGTCAAAGTCAGGCGTCCTGTGATAAACTTAATCCCATCCGAATGGAAGCCCATGTATGAAATCAAGAGACATTTTCACAAACATTTTGACAGCTATTGGAAGTGCTATTTGATTATTTACTTATTGTCCAGATGTTGTAGTCCTGGATAGAACAACATACCATTGCAGCTGCCTTATGATGGCTCTGGAAATTTCATCAACCATCTTAAAAAAAAATGTCATGCATCGCCTGGTAAGAATCAGCCCTTGACCAAACAAAATAATACTACAGGCTTAAAACGATTATGCATGAAGTGCTTCAAATGATTTTGCATGCTTAGCATAATATCTACCAAATGTACATTTCTTCTCATCCCAAAGCTTGCAGTCATATCAGAACCCTGATATCATTTTTCCCCCCTTTTATCCAGCCATTGGTTTCCATTTATTCCACGACAATATGAAAATGAACTTTCAGGCTTCAAACTTTATTTACATTATTATTCCATCACCTGAGATAATATTCTCCAGTGTAAGCATGTTTTATTTTAATATCACAAAAAATAATATTTATATTTTTTCTGTTAAATTATCCTTCCAGTTATTCTTACATATTTTCATTGTCCTTTACTCTCAAAAACACCATGATCTGAATGCTAATCATTCCAATGGACTCCACGTTTTCAGTTTACAGTATACAGTGTACAGTAGTGTGTCTGCATTTGATCAAAATTTCATGTTTGCTCTCATGAATAACTGTTATGATTCTGTGAGGCTGCATTTTGCAGCGTTGCTCACTGGCAACCCCTGATGGCAGTGAGAGGCAGCCTTTAACATCATTTAATGTGAGCAAACACGATGAATCCACAGTGTCATCATTACAGGAAATGGGAAATGGGTTTCAGTGCCACCTCCTAATTTGCTTGGTTACGAAATATGTCGTTCTTTTATTGTAATCAATATTAACTTCTCTATTATCTTATCATCATTATTACCCTTACAACTCTAAGGCAATGCTGGTTGTAGTTTCCCATCAATCTTCTTTCAACCTCGGGTCAGTAGCCCGTCTCTCACTTTCTCTCCCCACTGGTCCTGGGAGAAATACAAAATAATAGAGACATTATCAAAACTTTAATATCTTTACTACCAGACTCACAGGTTGAAATTACAATATTAATCAAAGTGGCAGAGTGGTATGTTTTTTTTTCAGTTGCCCCCAAACTTAATTTAATCTCTGCTTCAGAAATGAAATGAATCTGTCTCAGAGGAGAAATGAGTCATCGTTCTGTTACTTATAATAGTTTTTTCTCCCATTACATTTCCTTCCTGTCACTTTCTCACTTTACCGTCACCAAAATCCATTCATGCATTCAGTCCTGTTTTCGTCTGGTCTGTGTGTTTTCAGGTTGCAAATATATCTTGATGTGATAAAAAGAATATCTTAATGTGTCAGGTTGACTGATTATGTTCATTGAACGGTGGGATTAATAAAATACAAGGAATGCACTGAAGTCGAAGATGCATCACCACTGGCTGCTTTCTAAATGTGGTTTAAGATTTTAAGAGTTTACATTTTGCATCATGTACTAAACAAAGATGTTGCATCACAAGCATCACAAGCTTGATCATCAGCCGCATCTTGTTGCATGGTATTCAGCCAAGATTATCTCCAGTTTTGCAATGCCACAATTGAACTAAAGATGCAGTAAATCCAAACGAAAAGCAGCGACACCTTGAGGCTGTTTAGTTTTTGACTCATTTCTTTTTCCTGTGTCTTCTTCCACATAACTCCTCCACTCTCCTTCTTACTTGTTTCTTTCGTAGTTCCCTCAACTGCTATTCCCTACCTTCTTCACTCTCTTCCACCTTCCATCTTTCTTTCTCTCCCTCTGTCTTTCTGACACTCTTACCATTTACATCACTGTGCACCTCCTTTTTTTGATCTTGCTGGGCTTGGGGCTGAGCGCAGCCAGGATGGCCTCATCAAACACAGTTTTCACGCCATGCTGGGTCAGAGCCGAGCACTCCAGGTACTTCACTGCTTCTACACATGCACATACACACATACACATGCAAATCAGTACCTTTCAATTTGATGTATTTTTCAAGATCATTTTTTGGCATTTCTTCTTTATTTGATAGTGACAGTAGAAAGAGACAGGAAAGGCTAGAGAGGGGATGACATGCAGCAAAGGTCAAGCAATCAATGATCAATTTTGAATGGTTCCTCGATCTCTGGTCTAGTTATCAGAAGAAGGTTCCACGCAGGGCAAAGAGAGTTCCCTAAGCTCTTGTGTGTTTGTGTTTCTGCCACATCACAAGGACATCTCCCAAACGCTATGTATCATCTTTATGCTGATGACACTATAATTTATTGCTGTGCATCATCTGCTCAAAGTGCCTTTGAATCTTTACAGACAGCTTTTGATGTTGTTCAGTCCCGCTTGCAGAAGCTTAAGCTTGTTCTAAATGCAGATACGTCAAAGGTCATGCTATTCTCCAGCGCTAGGTCACTAGCTATTCCGCCAGACCTTGTGACGTTCCAAGGAAATGTCATTGAGCTAGTCCCAAGTTATAAGTATCGTGGCTTCATTATTGATAGCCAACTGTCTTTCAAGGCTCATATAGCCAGCCTGGTCACTGACCTCAAGATCAAGCTAGGTTTCTATTTTAGAAACAAGTCTTGCTTTTCCTCGGCATTTAAGAGATATCTGGTGTCTGCAACAATTTTGCCTTTACTTGATTATGGGGACATACCTCTGCCCAATGTTTGCGTTCTCTTGATACTGTGTACCACTGTGCATTACGATTTGTAACCGGTTGTAAACAGCTCACCCACCACTGTACCCTGTATGCCAAATCAGGCTGGCCATCTCTGTCTGTACGCATGTGAACACGCTGGTTGAGCTTTATTTACAAATCTCTTTTGGGCGTGGTTCTTAGTTATCTAAGTGTTTACCTCCAAAGAAGCCAGAGCCATTATGGCTTGCACTCCCACGAAGTACTAAAACTGATTGTTCCAAAAGTAAAAACGGTGAAAGGCAAAATGGCATTTAAATATGCTGCCCCTGCAGATTGGAACACCCTCCAAACTACCCTGAAGCTTCCAGATTTAGTTTCTTTCAGTGCCTTTAAGGACACCCTTCAGGATCTGGAGTGTGAATTTTGTGGGGAATGCTCCTGTCCTTGAACTCATTTGCTGCCTACTACATTGAAGCCTTGACATTGTTTTTTGTTTGTTTTGTTTTCCCATGTCATGGAACTTGTTTGGTCATGTGTTTAATGTGCTGCCGTCTTGGCCAGGTCACTCTTGAAAAAGAGATTGCATTTTATCTCAATGAGTTTTATCTGGTTAAATAAAGGATAAATAAATACATAAAAACATCCAGCTTAACGGAAATAAGAAAGCGGTGTCTAGTCATTCTGTGTGACTGATGCCAAAGATGCCAAAGCCATCGCTATGTTCACGATGATGCTGCTGTGATGCTGCATTTGCTTTTAGAAAAGAGGAGCAGAGGTCAAAAATGAGATAAAAAGGCACAAGAAAAGGAAGAGCTCAAGGAAGGAAGTAAGGAGGGAAGGAAGCTTGAGGAAACTGCTTTTACATAATGGAGTAACTGAGATCAACTGGAGACAACTGATTACTTTGACTTTCACTCTCGTTTTTAAAAGTGGTTGGGGTGATTCTTTTGTGCATTTACCCATCCTGATACCTCAAATTTAGGAACTTTTTTTTTTTTTCCCAACTGGGGCCAATTTGACCCCAACAATTTAAACCTCCTGAAAAATGATTAGAATACAAATTGTTTATGTGTCAGGTACTTTATGTGTCTTGCGGACTATCTAAATAACTGTTTAAATCAAACATAACTTCACCTACTCATCCCCTCTTATACATAAAAGTTCTTGAGGGAATCATCTTTTTCGTTCCCAAATGTCACATGAACTACCAGTGGTTCTCATACAGGTATGATCATGTTCAGAGGGAAGTTTTTTTGCCATTTATTTTCAGTATTTCTTATATGTTTTATACTGTTAAAACAGCCTGGGATGTTATGTCAACCCAGTCGTCCCCATTAAACTAAGAAAATTCATTAAAATATGAAGCTACAAAATGATGTTGATTATGTATTTAGAGATGTTCAACACTGAATGGGGTAAAAGTGACCACAAAGACAATAGGAGGGTTAGCCTAAACTCCACCCCAACGGCTCCCTGGAACTTGGACAGTCCCTACCTCGGTCACAGGAGCCATTCTGGGGCACAAGAACTCAACAAAATTAAAACAAAAACACCGACTGGTTCCCCCAATGCAAGCAGCGGTTCCTCAAAAAAGGGCTCTGTGGGTTCCAGTGGTGGAAAATGAGTAATGCGAGGCCTGAGGGACTGACCTATCTCCTTAGCGAGAGCCAGGCCCTGAGGGTAGGTGATGGGTGCCAACTTCTTTTCCTTCAGCATCTCAATAGTCTCCTTGTCATCCCGCAGGTCCAGCTTGGTACCGACCAGGATGATGGGCGCGGCTTTGCGGTAGTGGTGCACTTCATTGTACCACTGGTGGAGGAGAGGGTGAAGGGAACAAAAGAGGGAAGGGGTGTGAGGGTGGAGGAGTGAAGGGAGACCGTGAAGGGGACAGGGAGTGATGGAGGCAGACGGAGAGAGAGGGGGTGAAGGGAGACGAGAAGAGAAGGCAGGAGGATGGGATAGCAGGGCGAACAAAAAAGCCTGGTGTCAAGAAACTTTGGCAGATGAATGTGACATCAGCATCAAAAAAAAAAAAAAAGAAAGAAAGAAAGAAAAAATCAGCACAATCAGTCATTCTAGATGGTTTCTGTGTGTTGGAGTTGGACGGGTATTAATTTATGGAGCTCACGCCATCAATCGGCGTGAGCTCCAAAATTTAAGTGCTGCTTTAAGTGCTCCATAAATTTAAGTGCTGCAGCTCAGTATCAGTACATAGATAGAGCTTTGACAGTGCCACACAACTTGAATGGAGTGAAATGATCTTTCCCCATCAGATGAATGAATGAATGAATGAATGAATGAACTTTTTTTTATATAGCACCTATTGTGCACACAGTCCAGCTCAATGCGCTTAACAGTCTGATAAAAACGAAACACAAATTGAAAACCAGACAGAAACACACACAAAAAAATCACATTTCATTAAAGACTCACTAATAATAAACTGCAGTATCTCACAAAAGTGAGTACACCCCCCACATTTTTGCAAATATTTTATTATATCTTTTCATGGGACAACACTATAGAAATGAAACTTTGATATTACATAGTCAGTGTACAGCTGGTATAACAATATAGATTTACTGTCCCCTGAAAATAACTCAACACACAGCCATTAATGTCTAAACAGCTGGCAACACAAGTGAGTACACCTCACAGGTTTCTCTAAATGTTCGCTCTGTTGCTCACCCACCCACATGTACGCTTCCCCTCTTCTACTTTCTCATTTGCTTTCTTTTCACACCTCCTATCTCCATTTTTTCCTCTCTTGCCTAAGCCCTTCCCTATGATTGTTATCACAGTGACGGTGGTGTAATCTATATTATTTACTGTATGTTTTTATATATACATGTTTTTTTGTTTGTTTGTTTTGTTATTTTAATCAGTTTTCCTGGCTCAGTGAGTAAATGAGAAATGCTATCTGCTCAATGAATCTAACACAGCTTCAGATTCAGATAACATTCAGAGGCTGATGATATGACTGTCAGCTCTGTGATCGGCTAGTCCAACCTGCTTCAGCGCACCAGTGCCGGCCGGTGGATGCTGGGGTATTACCCGGGTGTTAACTTTGAGATTTGCTGCCAGACACAAGGTTTATTCTTCCTTTTTTTTTAAAATTTCTTGCCACATATACCTATCTCCTCATCTAGAAGCACCATGTAATTTAAACGCATGGATTCCCAGTCTTCCCTGAGCCTCTCTCTCCCTCTGCTGCTTTATCTCTGTCTCTGCAGGACTGTAGGAAAAAAGAGAAATTTAAATGTAACCTGGATGCTGACATCATGTCATACTCACAGCCGTCTCAACTCTATTCATGTGGTAGCTTTGAAACTTCATATTTAGTTTCAGATAAATGAAATTATTCAGTCTTAGTGTGTCCCGTGAAGACAGATGTGTGGCTCTTACTAGTCCCTAATGTATTTTTGCACATCCACAGGAAGTAAAGGTGAATTTCCCCACATCCACTTGATTAAGTCCAACTGGAAACATGCAGTTACCTGCAGATACGTCATTTTACGTCCAAAAATGTCTTGCTCGGCCGGTTTTGTCGGTGTTACATCCGTTCTGTCACAATTCAGGACGCAGCTCCTCAATTAGCCATGCACAGCCAGCATTTCAGTTTCCTGCTCGGTTTTGTTTCCCAGGGGAAGATGATTTCTTGAACACCGTGTCGTGACAGTAACCAGTTTCGTCTTGCACCTCAGTTTTAGGCGGCTGCAGCACGGGCACGTGGAGGAGAGAGGCTGGATTTAGAGACGAGTTTGTGCGACATGAAGGCTGTGTCATGATGACCAAATGAAAGTGCATTTTGAATTGCTCAATAAAGCCTTGTTAAAATGCAAGAACATCCCCGGTCTGTTCTCTTGCATTCACTGTGACACTAATTTATTGCACCTAGTTTGTTTTTTCTGTTTCTGTTTCTTTTTCTTTTCTTTTTTTGTGATTAATTGTGCAGCAGTGCCGTAGTAACCAAAGTGGTGGATGTACTGTAATTACACACATCGCACTTTTTTTTTTTCCTATGGAACTACATTGTGAGTCTTCTGGTGTGTCTGTATTGCACCTGTTATTTCTAAAAAATACCAGGTGCAATTTTTTTCGTTTAGCTTATTTCCATTTTGCATGAAGAAACTAAAACTCTGAACAGTTTTTTTTTTGTTCAATATAGGTACTGTCAGGTGTGGATGTAGGGCCCAAGTTCAGCACAACGCCAGGTAGTAATTAGAAACTACTTTACTGACTAAAGCTCACACACTGTAAAAACGCAAACTTATGATTTGTTCTCCTAACCTGTTTTTTTAAGTCAAGTGAACAACCACTTGGGCAATTTGCTGAGCTAACTTGAAAAAACAAATTTACGCAATGTTTCTCAAAAATAGTACTGTCAATGTGAATAGTTTAGTTCAGACAACTATTGTTTGTGAGTTATACAGCACTATAAAAACTCCAACTTATGAACTGTAATTCTAACCCATTTTTTAAGTGGAATGAACAACCATTTGGTCAAGATGTTTAGCTAACACAAAAAAACAAGTTTACTCAATAAATTAGTTGAGAAAAATCACTTGTGTGACTTGTACATTGAGAACACTATTTGGGCTCTAGTTTCCCGGCGCAGCGCAGGGTGGCGCAGTGAGGCGAACCCAGCGCAGAGCTAGTTTCGACCGGCGAAACGGCAGAGGCGGACAGTGTCCAAGTTTCGCAGGCGGAGGTGCCGACAGATTCGGCTTGGCGCAGTGACAGTTTCGTGCCAAAAGGCTTCGCCGAGGTGCGCCAAAAGCTCGCCATCTGAAACCACGTCTACTTTCAGCGCAAGGCGGAGCGGAGCCGGCGCAGTGGAAGTTTGGCTGGCTGGCGCACATCACCAAACCTCACAATCAGCATAAACGGTGCCAATCTCCTTTGATCTGACATCAGCTGTGACGGGACAGTTGATATGGAGATATATGTATGTGCTGATTGTGATCGTAGCATTGAATAGTGTTTTTTTTCGGTATTTATTGCATTGTTCATGTGCCTGACATTCCGGAAGCCTGCCTGTGAGGTTTTGGTGACGTGTCCGCACTGCTCGCCGGTCTCCGCTCCGCGCCTGTCTCCTGAGCTCCGCTCCGCCTGCAGCAATAGGCCTCCATGTCAGCTGTGTAAACTTTCATTACGCCTTCGCGCAGCGCATTTTAAAGGCGAGGACAGGAGCTCATTTGATTGGTTAAATGTGAATCGGCTGTGTCAAACCCACTCCACGCCTTCTCTCCTCCCCTCCGCCGGTAGGAGGGACGGCGGAGTACTTGCGCCACCGAGAACGGCGTGCCAAACTTGGAAAATCCGCCTGGCCACACCCAGTTGGCGAAGCGCATCTGCGCTACGCCCCCGCCTCGCCTGGTCTGCGAAACTAGAGCCCTTTGACTCTAAAGGTTATTATCACAATAATTTGGACGGGGGCAGCCAGGGTTCTGGAAGCCACCGCAAAGGAGTGTGCTTAAAAAGCATTAATGATGTTGTAGAAAGGTTTAGGAGATGAACAAGACAGGACGAGGTCGCTCTGACCTTGACCTTTGACCTCCAAAATCTAATCAGCTCATTTTTTTAATCTATCTATCTATCTATCTATCTATCTATCTATCTATCTATCTATCTATTTGTGTGTGTGTGTGTGTTAATTGACTTGTATGATATACTGTGTTGAGTGTGCTTGAATCTTGAAACAATCCATCAGTCTATCTATATCAATATACTTATACCTTTACCTCTCTCTCTCTCTCCCTCTCTCTCTCTACATGTATATATATATATATATATATATATATATATATATATAAACACACACACACACACACACACACACGTGTATATATATATATATATACACACACACACACACATATGTGTGTGTATGTATGTATGTATTTGTATATATATATTTTTAATTTAATACATTTTTTCTTTCATTTATAATTATTTGTCGTTTCTCCTCCCTAATGTGCAATAACCTGAGACTTGTCTGTTGTCTTATTTCATTGCTAAATGGCATATTCACAAATGTCGTCACACTAACCAAAACCATCTCATTTGCATATATTAGGACCATTAGCCACTCCACGAATATGAAAGCCTTTAAAAATTTTAATTTATTTGCTCTTTTTAATATATTTATGTAATATGATATTCTGAATTTGTCCTTGAACGTATGTCAGCCCCTGGTGATTGTCTCTGTATGTTTTGTGTGTTTTAATAATAATAATTTAAAAAATTACAAAAATATGTATTTATATATGTACTTCCGCCATAAAACTCAACAGAAGAAGAAGAAAAATACTTCCCGGAAGAAGAAGAAGAAGAAGAAGAAGAAGAAGAAGAAGAAGAAGAAGAAAAAGAAAACAAACATTATCGATCAAATCTATTTTTAACGCGGAATTTGACATAACACCTGCACCGGCACTGCACGGGCCAAAAGGCAGAGAAACTCTCCAGCTACAGCAGCGCACTGACATAGATTGTGTAACAAAGCGAAGAGTTGCCACTCCGCTATATTTTCACTGGCTAACAGCAGCACACTGGCTTAGCTTGTCTATTCAGAGAAGAGGTATCACTTCGGCTTATTTTTCAATCTGTGTTATCACAGGCATACTACTGCTCATTCTTTGGTAGCTGAATTGTTAGGTCTGTTTGATAAGTAATTTACATTTTTAAAACAAATAATAATTTAACACTGGGTCGGGTAGCATGAGCAGCACTGACATATAACATGATTACTAAATTGCATGTTAACTCTGATGGATAACTAGACATTAACAGAAACAATAATATTGTCAGCAGGTATAATCTGCCAGCCATAAAATTGATAGTGTTATCAATTATTATATAATATACATAAAAAAGATAAGACAAACAGAAAAATCTGTGATTGAATGAATATTGATCACAATACATTCTATGTATTTGAATTTGTCATGTACCCTTTTTTGAGTACAGTTTTAACTATTTTGTTGTTTTGATCTATTTTTAGGAGTTGAATGCAGTGTAAGGAGTGCAAGTTTTCACGCCCTGATCGAGAGGTCCTCTTCAAGCATTACAGACTTCGACATTGCCAAGGGGCGATTCTGGCCACTGTCGTGCCTGTACACAGACTGCGTCTGCACTTTCAAGACAACTGGTGCACTGAAGTCCCATCTCACTAGAGCACACAAACAGGCCTCTAAACCTAAAGAGCATATCACTTTTTTCTGTGAATTGTGTGATTTCTTTGCACACCTGCTAAATATAGTAAATCTCTGTGACTGTAATGTTTAACTTTTAAAAGAAAATGTTGTTACATGAATGAAGTTGTTATAATTTGTGAGTTTTGGTACTGGTTTGTCATGTTTTTTTTCCCCCTAAAGAGATAGAATATTTTAAATCATTGTGCAAAAAAGAAAGAGGTACTTGTACAATTATTGACAAAGCACTTTAAAAAAAAAAAAAAAAAAAAAAGTTAAATTATTGAGTCAGTCACAGCAAATGTTTTTCATTGTTATTAAAAAAAGAGTTATGTTGGAAGATCAGTGTTCTTGTCTGTTACTGAGAAGGGTCCAGCAGCAGCTTTCAGACTTAAGGCGGAATGCTCATATACAGCAGTCAGTTTTGTTGTAGTTATCCCAACTTAAAAGCATGTTTTTTTGTGTAAACCTGTTTATGTAACTAAATTAAGCTAACTTAAAAATGTAAGGCAACCAGCTGCACATCTTTTTTGAGTTTACTGAACTTCTGGGCACCCAAGTTGCATTAACTGCAAATCTTGAGTTTAAATAAAAGTTAGCTCAACAAGACATATAGCTACAGTCCAGTGTACCTGTAATTATAATTTTACTGAACAAACAACTTCAAGTTGGCTAAACTTAAGAATTTAAGTAAAGTTAACCTATGTATGTTAGTACATCACAATAGTAATTTTGAGTTTTTTCAACTTGACATAACAGTTTGAGTAAACAAGCAGTCTAACTCACAAATTTAAGTTGTTTAAACTTTACAACCCCAGAAGTTGAAGAAACTCAAAAAGGCTGTGCAGCTGGTTGCCTTACATTTTTAAGTTTTCTCAACTTCAGAATTTTTACAGTGTAGAACATAGTGGAATGAAAGTGTCATTTGCTGATCAACCTGTCTATGGCACCATAGCACAAGTCACAGGTGACAATTTAGGTTTGAACTCAATTCTGGGTTATGTGGAATCATTCAGTGCCAACCATTACGGCAGAATGTGTCTTATTGGTAAAGCCTCCGCTCAAACAGTCTTTAGTGAAAGTGATCCACGTGTGATGTTACGGACCAGATCAAACAATGAGGAGCATTATAGTCATCTTGTTGAGAACCTAAGAGAAAATTCTTGTTTTGGAATCAAACACAACAGTATTCTCAATTCCTTGTCGTACTTCAATGTATCAGATAACTTTGTGTTTGATATTATGCATGATATCTTATAAGGTGTAGGACAATATGAGATTAAATTATTGTTTAAATACACTCCTGATCAAAATCTTAAGACCAGTTGAGAAATTGCAAGAATTTACATTTTGCACTGTTGGATCTTAAGAAGGTTCTAAGTAGAGCTTCAAAATGTGAGTAAGCAATTTATTGCAAACAACTATTAAACTGAGATAGGCTGTTCATCAGCTGATCAAAAGTTTAAGAACACAGCCTTTAAAAGCCCAAATCTTGGCAAAAATGTGGATTCAGTGTCATTTCCTGTCAGGTATCCACACTGTCATGACCTCCTGATGGCAAAGGCAAAAAAGCTTTCTCTCTTTGAACGCGGTCGGATTGTTGAGCTGCATAAGCAAGGCCCAACAACAAGGCCCTCATAGCATGCCATTGCTGCTGAGGTTGGACGCAGTAAGACAGTCATTTTTAACTTCCTAAAAGATCCTGAGGGTTATGGAACAAAAAAGTCAAGTGGTAGACCCAAAAAAATTTCACCGGCCCTGAGCCGGAGGATCCGATTGGCTGTCCGTCAAGACATGGGACGATCCTCAGCCCAAATTAAGCTTGTCACTGGTGCCAACTGCAGTCCCATAACCATCAGACGGCATATGCGAGAGAAGGGTTTTAAGAACAAAAAACGTCTTCAAAGGCCTCGGCTCCTTCAATGGCACAAAATTGCCCGTTTGGAGTTTGCACGAGAGCACCAAACATGGGACATTGAAAGGTGGAAGAAAGTTTTATTCTCTGATGAGAAAAAATTTAACCTTGACGGTCCTGATGGCTTCCCACATTACTGGCATGACAAGGAGATCCCACCTGAGATGTTTTCTAAACGGCACAGGGGAGGGGGCGCCATCATGATCTGGGGGGCTTTTTCCTTCAGTGGAACAATGGAGCTTCAGGTTGTGCAGAGGCGTCAAACGGCAGCTGGCTATGTGGAGATGTTGCAGGGGGCATCCCTCATGACTGAAGGCCATCGTCTGTGTGGTAATGACTGGGTTTTTCAACAGGACAATGCTGCAGTTCACAATGCCCGCTTGACAAAGGACTTCTTCCAGAGAAATAACATCACTCTTTTGAACCGTCCTGCATGTTCCCCTGATCTAAATCCAATTGAGAACATTTGGGATTGGACGGCAAGGGAAGTTTACAGAAATGGACACCAGTTCCAGACAGTGGATGCCCTCCGTGAAGCCATCTTCACCACTTGGAGCAACATTCCCACTAGCCTCCTGGAAACACTAGCATCAAGCATGCCGAAACGAATTTTTGAGGTGATTAGCAAGAAAGCTTTTTTGCCTTTGCCATCAGGAGGTCATGACAGTGTGGATACCTGACAGAAAATGACACTGAATCCACATTTTTGCCAAGATTTGGGCTTTTAAAGGCAGTAGTCTTAAACTATTGATCAGCTGATGAACAGTCTATTTCAGTTTAATGGTTGTTTGCAATAAATTGCTTACTCATTTATTTATTTATTTATTTATTTATTTATTTTTTGTCTCACTCCCATTTCTTCTTTTTGCATTTTGAAGCTTTACTTAGAACCTTCTTAAGATCCAACAGTGCAAAATGTAAATTCTTGCAGTTTCTCAGCTGGTCTTAAGATTTTGATCAGGAGTGTATTTGAATCAGAACTTCATTTCTTATGAAAACATACTCCAGCATGTATATGCATTCAACTATGGATTCATGGATAAAAAAAATCGACCAACAGGCATAAACATCTTTTGTACTGGCAGTGGTATTGGGCTCAAACATTGTGCCTTATTCGGAAACTCCCACTTATCTTTGGAGATATTGTACCAGAAGATGATAGACACTGGCATTTGTTTTTACTGTTGTTGCATATTGTGAACATAGTGTTTTCACCTTGTATTACAGAGGGAATGACTGTTTTTGAAACACCTAATTGAAGAGCACCATAGATTATTTACAGTTTTGTATCCTCAAAATAATTTGATCCCAAAACATCACTTCATGGTCCATTATCCTGAATGTATACGTCAAATTGGTCCATTAGTACATTTTGGATTATGAGGTATGAAGCAAAACACAAATTCTTTAAGTCCAGCATAAAACATTTCAAGAACTTAACTAAGACATTTGCCAAGAAACACCAAATAGCTGTTGCCTATCACTGGGAATCACTTTCTGCTAAAGGTATTGAGTCTGGACCTGTGTCATCTAAAATATTGACTGATGTTGAACATGGTGATGTGATTGCAGATTATTTTCAGATTGATATTTCAAGTGAAATAAGTGTTACAGCTTGTGTTCTGTCTTGAGTATGTTTTATATGTTGAATGATAATTAAGTTTGCTGTTAAAATGTTTGCACAGATGATGTGAAGAGCCTTTATTTTGAAATACAAATAGCTACAGGAAGCAGGAAGTAACTATGTAAACAGTGAGGAGACATGACATGTACCTCATCTCATGGGTGGTTGAACTTTGTGTTATCCTTCAGAAAGCAATGGCTGTATGTATTATGTTCTTTACAGGTTGATGTCATGTCATGTTGATTAGTTTGCGGACATTTTTTCTGAGTTTCCATTGTTAACTGTTAATTACATTATTCTTTTTTATATTTACTTGTCTGTTGTTTACATAGCAGTCCAGTAAGTTACTTTTGTATTTTCTTTCTTGTTTTTAGTTTCACTCCAATTCAATGTTGTCATCCTGACTTACCTGATGTGTGAAGTTATTAAAGGAGCAAGCATGCTCACCTGGCTCTTGAAGAGGAGTTTGGCTGGCTGTTTATTTACATTAACACTCAGAAAGTAAAACACGTAGAGAGAACAGTACAACTTGGGTTAAACAAAATGGCATTGAGTTTCACTCTGGTCTTGTTGTTTGCACAGATTTTGTTAATGAGATGCCAGTGATAAATAAGATTCTTTGCATCTGTTTTAAAGTTGACATTTATTTTTTATTATCTGAAATGGAGACTGAATTTGTGGAACATTTCCATGCCTTTCATGTTGCTGACATGGCGCATAATGTTTCAGTTTTAGACCTGATGACCTGAGATACTTGAAACCCTTTGATATTCAAATGTATTTTGAATATCATATGTAATATTTTATGTTGTGCCACACAGTTGCATTATTTAAGTTATGCAAATATATTTCATATGTAATTTTCCTTGTTAATGAAAAATAAATATTTTTGATATAGTCATTTTTGGAGTGATTATTTCATGTACATGTTATCTTAATACCAGTGCTCCATAAGCTGTATCAGCAGCACAGTAAATACTAGTTAAGTATACATTTTACATCAGTGTTACTGGTCATGACATAACTGGTCAATGACATAGTGTTGATTAAAATGAACTGGTGTTAATATTTTACACTTGGTTTGTTAAGTAACACTGCTGTAGTGCCAATTAATGAAAATGTATCTACATTTGTGTCACAATTTTACACTATCAGAGTGTGAAGTAACACTACTGTAGTGTGAATTAATGTAAAGTATTGGTGTCAAAATGTTACACTATAAGAGTTTGAAGTAACACTATTGTAGTGTGAATTAATGTAAACTTATCTATATTGGTGTCAATATTTTACACTATTAGAGTGTTTAAAGTAACATTGTTATGCTACTTGATTTAAATGGATCAATTTGGGTGTTAATGTTTTACACCATCAGACTTTGATAAGTAACACTATGATAGAGTTAATAATCTCAACACTCTTGAAAATGTTAATTCAACTTTGGACCAGTGGTTCCCATATAAACACTGGGTCAGTGTTAATTTTAACTCTGGGAGAGTTAAATTAGCGATTTCAAATTTGCAGTGTAGATTTTCTTCTCTGAGAAATGTGCTTATCTTACCACACAGCAGCTCACAGCATTTTCCGGGAATCTGAAAGTAGTTGCTTGATGGCAAGACTGAGACTTTGTCAACTCGTTACACTCTGTTTCGCTCTAAACTTTTTAAAGTGAACGTGCGATTCACGGGTCTGGAGCCGGGCTACCTTACAGATGAAGCATGCAGTTTGCACTTGGAGTTGGTGATAATGGGGGCGATTTGATTTGCTTGCTTTTGAACGCTTGGTCACAAATCTATTTCTCTCTCTCTCTCTCTCTCTCTCTCTCTCTCTCTCTCTCTCTCTGTAGTAGTCATCTAGTATTGACTGTGTATTTCATTTTGGAAATTTGAAAGTTCATTTCATGTGACTTTAAGCAGAGTTTTTTATCCTCGATCATGTTTGCATATGAAGTGCTGTGAGCACCAGCTGTTTTATGGAAAGCGCTTCAGAAATAAACTTTCGCAAATGCTCTTTCTGTTATTTTTCATTCTCACTCTGTTTCACTCTCACTCCTCATCTCATTTCATGTATTTTTAGTCTCGCTCTTAACCTCGCTATGTTTGTCTTTCTCTCATTGGTGTTCTTTTCTCTCTGCTCGTCTTTTAATTTCCATTTTTATTTGTGAATGTCACGCAGCTTGAAACAGAAACCGCTGTCGTCTCACATTGTCCCTTCATCTCTTCTTCCTTGATGAAAGACAGAGGTCTTGTTGTCACCTCATAACCCTGCTGTTGTCTTTCTTTTTCGCTTCCCTCCTCGCTGACATAAAATCCAGCATAAACTCCTTTTTAGCACTCCACTCTGTTACTATGGCAACTCGATTGGGGATTCGGAGGAAAGACTCATCTTAGATCAATTTAATCAAGCTTTTGGCTGTAGCTTTCTTAGTGAGTGTTAAATAAATAAATAAATAAATAAATAAATAAAAAAAATGGTGGCTTATATTGTACGTTTTGAAAGTCAAGTTGCATTGTCATCAAAACTCTTTAAAAGCAGGGATTGGTGATTTGAATCACATTCCTGGTGTTATTTTTCCATTGGTAAAGCTGCAAATTAAAATGGAGCCTAATGGGAGAAAGATTAGTGCTCTCTCTTTCCTGTGCTGGATTTCTCCCTTTATTTTTACTTACTGTGGCTTCAAGCAGGACTTAAAAAAATACTTGTTTTTTTTTTTATTATTTTCTTTTCTTTTAGTTAGTTCATTCTGCACAGAACCAGTATTTTACCATTTCTCTTCTAGTGCTCCTCAACCGGACATTTCTACACAGGTTATATACATATAAACAGATCATGTCATTCTTTTGTTACATTCATTCATGCGGTCAGTCTTAAATGAAATGTTATCTATATGAGACGGTACTGTATGTCACAGAAGCCTGGGCTTAAGATAAAAAAATGCATTTTAAGCTGTCTTCACATCATCAGAATAACCATATGAAAATGTTTCTCTTCCAAATCGAGACTAATCTCAACATAATCAGTTTGTTAGGCTTGTTATACATTTACTACTCAAAAGGCTGAAAATTAGCTCGTCAGGCTTCGTAAAGAGCTCCATGTCACATGACTGCAAAACACAGACTCATCAGATCTAATCAGATAAACAAACAAACAAACAAACAAACAAACAAACAAACAAACAGGTGACTGATTAAGAGGTCCAGTCAGTAATGTGACAGACCGGGCAGGCTCACCTTAGCTCGTACGTTCTCATAGGACGCAGGGCTCACCAGGGAGAAACAGATGAGAAATACATCCTGGATGAATGGAGAAAATGTTCAGAGAGAGGATGGGGAGATTAGCTGGCAGATTATTCCAGATTATTTTAGGCACAATGTCAATATACCGTATTGATCTGAATATAAGACGATATTTTTTCCATTGAAAATGCCCTGAAAAAACGCCCTCGTCTTATATTGGGGGTCTAAGCAAATACACATGTATTGTACTTGCTTATGTTCCATGCTTGAATGTGTACACTTCCCCCGCTCTGGCACGGTTGGAAGTGGTGTGCTCCAGCACGGTACGGGCGTTCATGCACGAGCACATGAACGGTCACGCACGCAGCGCGCGAACGTGGATACAACGTAAATCATGCAACTTTCCTCCTGCCTCCGCAAAATCGTTTAATGCGAAGCGCGATTACCCGGTTGAATGTAGAAGCCAGCTGACATGCCGCTCCGGCTGTCAGTTGGACGCTTTCTGAAGTTATCTCCGAAACTGTCAAGGTAAATAAACATCCCTTAACCCTGGCTCTGAGTGCAATGTGAGACGGTGGCGGTCTCAGAAAGAAGAGCTAAAAAATGCCCACAGCCAGAGGAGGGCTTTTCGTGGTCCACAAACTGGTCGATTCAACGAGACTGACAGGAGGGTGTGCAATTTTGTGAATGAGAAACGTAGTGAAGGACTGCCCGTTACGAGGGCTGTGATGCAGCAAAAAGCACTTGAAGTTGCCACAGAGCTCAAAATACCCCGCACTGAGTTCAAAGCTAGCATGGGCTGGTGTTGCAGAATGCAGTGGCAGATTTAAGAAATTTGGGGCCCAAGGCAAAGGCAGGCATGGGGCCCTCTTGAGATGAGAGGACAACACACAAAACAGGGGCCCCGAGACACACATAATACGATAAGCATTCTGCTGGCATTTTAGCAAAAGTATTTTAATCAAAAACATAATTAATGTGCGCAAATAAGTAATAACTGTATTAACCATAAGTGTATGAGGAGTTTTATGGGGCCCTCAGGAACTTGAGGCCCTAGGCCACCGCCTAGTTTTGCCTAATGGTAAGTCCGCTCCTGGCAGAATGTCCATATAAAAAGTATTTTTCCAAAAAAGGGTCTTGAAAAAGAGGGGTCGTCTTAAAATCAGGGTCGTCTTTTATTCGGGTCAATACGGTAGTTAGATATTTCATTAGATTTCGTTTTATAAGCACCTTGCATTTTATTTCACCTGAGCATTTGGTCTAATTTGTCACTGTAACTGCAACTGCAACTAAATGAAACAAAAATAAAATAGAATAGAATCCAAAAATCAGGCTTGTTTTGATTTTCCCTCTCTAGGGTGTCAGTCACATGACCCATCACACAGTTTTTTCTGTCACCTGCCTTCTCTTATTTTCATTTTCCCCCTCGGTCTCCTCATTTTGTGAGTCTAAGCCTGGAGTAAGTGTCTGACCTCAGCATCATCCAATCAGTGGTTAGTCAGTTACAGTTGTTAATCAGCTGATGACAAGTGTGTGTGTGCGTGTGTGTGTGTGTGTGTGTGTGTGTGTGTGTGTGTGTGTTTACCGTCTGGGGATAGGAGAGTGGGCGGAGCCTGTCATATTCTTCCTGTCCAGCCGTATCCCAGAGGTCCAGTTTGATAGGGCGGTCGTCCACCATCACAGTCGCTATGTAGTTGTCAAATCTGTTGGGATCATTTCATTCAGTTTAGTTCATTTGGTTTTAAAACTGCGGAATCTGATAATGTCTCAGAAATTGAAGAAAAGGAGGCATATTAAAGTGAATTTTAGAGGAGGAGGTTTTATTGTTGTTTATTGTTTGCAAATGTCACTAAAACTAAACTGTTCACCTGTTTCTTAGTCTCTGAGGATTACATACACTTTCATTTATTTCATTTCATTTGGCTGGAATAATATCCTGCAGAGTCTTGGGCCTAAACTGTACAAGATTACTCACTATGGAGTTAAAAGAATGAGAACCAGTGGTGGCAAAGAAAGCACTAAATGCTTTACTTTAAGAATAATTAGCAATATCATGATGGAAAAATAAGCAGTAACTAGTGAGCACAACAGTCAGATGAATGTGGTGCAGTAAAAAATATAAACTTTCCCAGTAAAGTGTCAGTATCTCATCATTGCACTGAAGTACAGTGCTGTAGTAAAACTACTTTGTTACTCTCCAGTTGTGATGACCACTGATGGACACTCCTCTATTTAAGGCGTAATGCTGTATGTTCTATATATTTTAAGCAGTGCTGCGTCCTTGTGGTTAAACTGAAGCACTACAGCTTGTCAGCTCTGCGTCATCATTCTCTCACTGTAACATAACATGACATGTGAAACATATATATATATATATTTGTTCTGCAGCTTTTAATCAACTTTTAATTTAATTAGTTTCACATATTAATGTGCCACATCAGCCACTGAGAAATGTGACTGGAGCAGTTTTGCCTGCCAGGGTCTGAACTCTCTCTCTCCCTCTCTCTCTCTCTCTCTCTCTCTCTCTCTCTCTCCCTCTCTCTCTCTCTCTGATATTTGGTTTGGTCTCTCTGTGCATTAATATAGTAATACAGTAGGTGCAGTATGTGTGTGTGTGTGCGTGTGTGTGATACTCACACAGTAGGAATGTACTCCCCTGGGAAGGCATTGGTTATGAAGCGGATGAGAAGACAAGTTTTTCCCACACCGCTAAAACAGACAAGGAGAAAACGCACACTCATAAAATGACAAGTTGAAAATGGCAGGAAGAATGAGAGAGAGAGAGAGAGAGAGAGAGGAAGAGAGACCCCTTAGCCAACTGGTTCAAGGTCTCTGTTCACAAACACAAACAGAATCTCAAAACAGGAACCCTATTTTAACTAAACCAAATGATAAGAAAACCACAAGAAAACGATTTGACACACTGGAAAGAATCAGAGCAAACTGGAAGACTAATGGGTCCTAAACAGAGAATATTTGTTGGCAGATTACCATGACCTCTGTGAGCAATCCAGAACTGAGGAAACCCCTGACACAGAGACTCTAAACACATGGCGAACAACAAGAAAGTCCCACAGCGAGCCAACACACTGAGCTGCTGTGAGCGCAAAAGACAACCACCATGACGACCAGAAGAAGTATGGTAATATCGGCTTTGGTTGTCAGTTTCCTTCTTGTCCTCCACACATTTTGATCATAGGGTTAGAGGTAACACAATATGAACACAGAATGCTTACAGGAAGGCTTTTGCTTTTTTTTTTTTTTTTTTTTTTGTGGCTTACAATGTGATTTTCACATTGTAAGCAGCTGATTGATGGCCACTGGTGGGTGCCTGGTTGATATCACATATGAGTGAAACACATGAAGTCAGTCTCCGCTCTAATTCATCCCAAAGGTGTTCTATCGGGTTGAGGTCAGGACTCAGGCCAGTCAAGCTCTTCCACACCAAACTTGCTCATTTGCAGTTTGAATATCAAATCAACCTGCTGTCACTTTCAGCACCATGGACAGCGCCGCGAATGATCCGCGGGTAAGCTGCAGCTGTGAGTGTCAGTGGGTCAGGGCTCATTAGGGACTGATGCGCAGCACCTGAGAGACGCCACTGAGAGAAAGCTACTCTCGCCAGACGCTAACTTTGTTCCACCTCCCCTTTCCCTTGATTTTAGAGTTGTTAACTAAAAGGAAATAAAATCTATATTTTTTTACTTGCAAAAACCGACTCCTCCTGATATCCGCACCTCACATCCATGTCTTTATGGTCCTTGCTTTGTGCACTGGTGCGCAGTCATGTTAGAACAGGAAAGGGCCATCTCCAAACTGTTCCCACAAAGTTGGGAGCATGAAATTGTCCAAAATGTCTTGGTATGCTGAAGCATTAAGAGTTCCTTTCACTGGAACTAAGGGGCCGAGGCCAACTCCCGAACAACAACCCTACACCATAATCCCGCCTCCACCAAACTTTACACTTGGCACAATGCAATCAGACAAGTACCGTTCTCCTGGCAACCGCCAAACCCAGACTCGTCCATCAAATTGCCAGACGGAGAAGCGTAATTGGTCACTCCAGAGAACACGTCTCCACTGCTCTAGAGTCCTGTGGCGGCGTGCTTTACACCGCTGCATGCGACGCTTTGCATTGCGTTTGGTGATGTAGGGCTTGGATGTAGTTGCTCGGCCATGGAAACTCATTCCATGAAGCTCACTACGCACTGTCCTTGAGCTAATCTGAAGATCACATGAAGTTTGGAGATCTGTAGCTATTGACTCTGCAGAAAGTTGGCGACCTCTGCTCACTATGCGTTTCAGCATCCGCTGACCCCGCTCTGTGATTTTACGTGGACTACCACTTGGTGGCTGAGTTGCTGTCGTTCCCAATCGCTTCCACTTTGTTATAGTACCACTAACAGTTGATTGTGGAATATTTAGTAGCGAGGAAATTTTATGACTGGATAGGATGCCTGGCACATTACTATTACAGCACCACGCTGGAGTTCCCTGAGCTCCTGAGAGCGACCCATTCTTTCACAAATGTTTGTAGAATTATGTTTGCATGCCTGGGTGCTTGATTTTATGCACCTGTGGCCATGGTAGTGATCGGAACACCTGAATTCAGTGATTTGGATAGCTGAGTGAAAACTTTTGGCATTATAGTGTATATATTATTTTATGTGATTGTGGATGATTTTTCAGTTTGACTTTTTCTGAGCTGGCTCCAGTTTGAACTATTTGAGCTGAGCACACCAGTTCTCCTTTTTTTCAGTTTCCTGTGACACCCAGGTGTCTGTCATGTGGACAACCCTGCACATTGTAAGGCCTTTTTTCATTTTGAAAAGTTTAATTGCATAATTCATAAATGAGGTACTTTTGAACAATTAAGTGGAATCTGAGAAGAAAGAGCCAATAAATTGTCAAGTTTGGAGACTGTATGAAATATTAAAGCACGTGTCTTGTTAAAGAAAGAAAGAAAGAAAGAAGGAAACAATGACGTAACAATGACAAAAAAGTGCCCACAATGTAAATGTGCAGTAACTAAATATTGCAAGTGTGCAACATGTCATGTCACACACGGTCACCCTTCAGCCTTGCCTGGACGCGACGCTGGCAAACATGCCAGAGATTTTGCCACGGTAACGGGCCACATGGTACATGGACCTGGAGGCTGGTGTGTCATTTGCAGAGAGGAGATTTTCCTGTCACCTGCTTACTCAACCAGACAACGTGACAAACCAGTTTTGACAGCACACCTCAAGGAAACAATTATCTCTTCAAATGAAACTGTGCTGTTCATGCAAAGTGTTTGTGGTGAGCCACATTAATAAGAACCCAGCTGGGAAGGGAAAGCCCCAAACTGATGTATTTTTAGACCAAATTTCTATATAAATCATTGCGAAAAATCAGTCCTCTTGTGTTTTTATGCTTCCATTCTAGGCTCACCTTTCCTATTCTATTCTATTCTATTTTATTCTATTCTATTCTATTCTATCCCAACAGTAGAAGAAATACTAGAAATTGCTACTCAGGCACAGGTGTTATTACAGTTTTTCTCAGTTGCTAAAACACTAAACTCCATTCTCTGAACCAAATCAGAAACACTCTTTGGGCCAAACCTTAAACACTGTTCAGGTACTTGGACACAATTTGCAAAACTCATCCACTCTTTTTTGCTAAACCTTAAACACATTCTCAGTCGCTAAACACATTTCACACTGTCATACACTTGTGCTGCAAAACTGTAAACACAGACAGCTAAATGTGAACTCCAACACAGCCGTCACCTTTTACATACATCAACTCAAAACTGAACACATATGTTTCTAATGACGTGATCAGACCAGTTGGGCAGGATAAAAGTCAGTTCAGACAGTACAGGTGGCAGAGGAGGAAGGGTACAACATGTTCTCACTCCCAATGCGTCAACAGCCTGATGAATTAGGCACCCGTGTCTCGTCAGTTTTCGAGTTGGGTAACCCGATAGACTTACATAGAACTCCCACAGCGTCTGAAATAGACGCCACAAGAATCATTTGGGGCGTCAACTGACTCTTTGTTGTCATGGTAACGTGACGTTTTCTGCGTCACATAACGTGGTAATATGCTGCGTTCCAGGCCACCCGTAACTGGTGATTTACCGGTGAAAAGTGGGCGGGGCTATAGCCAAACCTGCGAATTCACGCCTGTGAACTCGATTGTGCTCAGCGTACTCCAACTTCCTCGTTCGACGTCACGCAGTTTATGTTTTGTACACAAGAATGGCAGCCCAACTGGAGACGGTTGTTCTTATCGGCTATGCCTGGAATGGTTTGAAGTCGTGACTCGTGACTTTGAAGTCGTGATTCACAGGGATTCACTGGATTAGGGATGCAAAAATTATTATGGATTAGGGATGCAAAAATTATTATTATTATTCTGAATGTTTTTTAACCGATCACTTAACGCTAATCAGTTAACGAGCGTTCGTTAACCAATTAGCCAATTAACTGATAGGCTTGTGCCAATCGGCAACCCGATTCACTATTAGTGATTGAGAGGATGATCGAAGACGTTTCTTTGCCGTTATAAAACACACACACACACACACTCTGCTACAGCCTTGCAGACACATCCGCTGTGCCCTGTATCAGCTGATCAGCCAAACACCAGGCTAAAGAGAGAGGAGCAGAGCTACTCCGACAGCTGAGCTCGGTCAGCTGCGTGCTCCTCGCAAACAGTGTCCTTTGAAAGTCAATTAGGATCAGTGAAAAACTCACTTCACATTTAGTTTGAACACAAAGTGATAGATTACGTGCTTTTTCCATGTTTTTTTTCTCCTCAACTGGCCCTCTAAAATTCGGCATCATGCACCTATTCTGTCCCTGATACGCGTGTCATCTACACACCACTGACAGATAGCTAACAGACAGGATTCAGAGAAAGTCGAACACAGTTCCTCTTCTTTCCATCCTTTAAGTAAAACTGAAATAAACACAAAGTTACATAGCTTTAGTTACAAACATATACAGCACAAATGAATTTACATTGCTTGTGTGCACCTGCTACAACAAGAAGCTACATTTAGCTTATATTTTAACTGTAGCATTTTTACCCTTAGCAAGCTTAGCAAATTAAATAATCACAGTGTAGTTCGTTTTTAACTCAAACACGAATTTCAAATTATATGTATGCACATTTGCACAAAACACTGAAAAAGTATGAACTTACAAGCAAAGAGTCTCCAAGGCACAAACGAGAAGAAAAAGAGGAGAGGAGCTCTCTGTCTGACCGCATGGAAAGATTTTCACTTTAAGTTTCACTTTTCCTGGCTGACTTCTCGCCTATGACACATGTGATCTGAACTGACCACTCAGAAATCACTTAAAGGTCAATATTGTTTTATACCATAAACCACCACCAGGTGGTGCAAACGAGAATGAATTTGAGGCGACAAAATGTGTGCCATGACAGCACCTTTAAGTAAAGGTACAAAGTTGCTTATTCATAATATATTCAGAGTGGAAGTTACTGAGCAAGTTTTTAGAAATAGTAACTTTGTTAAATATGAAACATTCACTCATTCAAGGACAAGTGTGCAAAGTTAAATCTTATATCCATATGTTTGGAAATTACACAATTAAAGTCCAGCAACAAAGAAGCATCTCTGTTGACTGACTGTCCAATTGAGCCTTGAGAGAAATCTGTACTGTGATGGATGTGATTTAAAAAGTGCAAAACATCAGCATACAATTATTAACCTTAACAAAAAACTCACCATAAGTACACAAAAAGCTACTTGGTTACAGTAACATGAGTAAATGTTTCCTGGGTGTTCATCTCTGTTGCATGGCAGCATTTCCCTGCATGTTTTGGCCTGCGCTGCTCATTTGGCTCCCTCACTCCACTCCACTAAACTCCACTGCTGGATCAGTACAGTCAGACACCCAGGATCTGCCTGTCCCAACTAACACACATTCAGGTGGAAATGTAGAGTTAAGTCAGTGAGTTGATGCTGTATCACACGAGCACACTGCTGTTGAAGCTGTCTAACCCAAACTGCATGAACCTGGCCAACAAGTTCGTCAGATAGCTCTGTTGGCTGGCACACGGGCTACAATCAAACATCACCCTTCATCCATCAGCAGCATGATTCTCCACCGTTCAACAGGTCACATTGGAACGGCAGTTTAGGTGATAAAAGGCGAGCGAGGTAAAGGTAAGCAAGGTGAAGTAAAAGCGTACCCGTCTCCCACGACCACACATTTGATAGGCTCCATCCTGCTCCGCTCAGCGCCGTCTCTGCTCCTCACTCTGACACTTTGAGAGGCACAGAGGAAAGCACACACACACAGACACACACCAGTCAGTGTGCACAAGTTGGTACACACCTCCCTCACTCCCCTCCCTCTCTTGTTTTTGTGTCTCCTTTTTTTCCCCCTCCCTCACACCTCTCACACCTTCTTCCCTTTTTTGCAGAATGACAGGGCATGTGCAAACAGTATGCAAGACAAATAAGCACAAGTTCAATATAAATTGGGGAGTGAGTGTAAATACAGTTTTTTTTTTTTTTTTTTAATTGCTAAAACACAAAACCCAATTCTCTAAACCATATGACCAGTTCTCTAAACACATTCAATAAAACTAGCCCCCATTTGCCTAAACCATAAACACATTTCACATGAAGACACAATTCACAAAACGCAATCCTCTTTTCTCATAAATCTAAACACATTTTGTCTTGCCAAAACACAAGTTGCAAAAAAACTCTGCTCAGATTCTCAAACTAAAGCTCATGTGATGCAAAATGCTTGCCACAGTCAGCAAAATTTGAACACAATGAACACACCTGGCTTCATTCATGAAACATAACGACTCAAAATTGAACAGACAGTTGTTGCAAATGATGTGACCACACCTATAAAAGCCAGTTCAGCATGTACAGTTTGCTGAAGGTTCCAAACGTACACAGTGTACAGTACAGTGGGTGCACATACTTACATACATTCAACCTCATGAAACAAAGGAGAAGAGGCCGTAACATCATTGGCCAAAGAGCTATCATTGAGGTTCCTGGCCAACGCAGGGGTAACATCGCTCTTTGTGCTGCCATGAGTTCGGAGGGGCTTGTCCACCGGCATGCCGTCCTTGGCTCAGACAATACCCAACGTCTCTTCACCTTCCTGGCAGAGCTACGAGACAGCCTCCAGGACCGCCAGCAACAGAATCCTGGGCCTGCAGATCATCCCATTTATGTAATCATTTGGGACAATGTTAATTTCCATCAAACGAACCAGATTAGAGAGTGGTTCAACATCAACCAACAATTCCTCAATGTCTGTCTGCCACCCTACTCACCTTTCCTCAACCCCATAGAGGAGTTTTTCTCATCATGGAGGTGGAAGGTGTATGACCGCCAACCTTACACAAGAGAGAACTTTCTCAGGGCCATGGACCTGGCCTGTGATGACGTGCCTGTGGAGGCCTTCCAAGGCTGGATCCGCCATGCCAGGGCGTTCTTCCCACGTTGCCTGGCAAGGGACACACTGTATTTTCTGTATATACAGTATATACAGTATGTACATACTGTACATACTGTATTTTCTGTAGATTTACATACTGTTCATATGAAACACACAAATCTATGAATGCCCAATACTCTACAGTAATATATTTTGAGAGCAGATACTATAAGGTTTCTAAAAATGTGCTTTGGCAGTTGTGAAAAAACATAAAAAGAACATTCTCACACACTTAACATTGTGTTTTCAGTTGTTTTGTTGTAGAAAGTTTGAGTTTTGAAAAGAGAAGGTGTGGTTTTGTGTATGTAGCTTTAGAAAAGTGTGTTGTGTTTAGAGTTTTGGGAAAATGGAGGAAAGTTTTGTGAAATGTGTTTCAGCAATTTAAAAAGAATGTAAAATGTCACATAATGATGGGAAGAAAATTTGTAATTAATAAAATAGTGAACTTGAACTAAGGTGTATTAGCAATGGTGGATATGGAATTTGGCCAAAAGAAAGAAAGAAAGAAAGAAAGAAAGAAAGAAAGAAAGAAAGAAAAGGAATACAACTCCAACACAGCCGTCACCTTTTACACACAACTCAGAACTCACATGTTTCTAATGATGTGATCAGACCAGTTGGGCAGGATAATAGTCAGTTCAGAGTGCACAGGTGGCAGAGGAGGAAGAGTACGTATGAGAGGTGGTGAACGAGGAAGAGGCTGAGGAAGACCAAGAACTATCATTACTGGTGAAATTCGGGCAACTATTGTTTACCATGTCCTTGTTCATGGGATGACAATGAGGGAAGCAGGACAAAGAGTCCAACCCAGTTTGAGTAAACATTGCCTGTGACATGGATGAAGTCCTCTGGCTTGACCCCCAACAAAGACATGATGTTGGAGAATGAATTGTGCAGTAATGTGCTTTTCATTTAGTTTTATTTTTTGTTATGAAAGTGCTCAATGTAGTCTAGATATTGCTTTGACAATGATATTATTTTGCTGAATGCATTTACAATAACCATTTTCTGCTAACTACATGTCCTGGTTGCTGTGTCCTAAATTATTTGATGTCGTGTCTTACAAATGCTCTGAGGTGACTGTGTTGTACTTGCTGTGTTTATGACCTGAACACAGTGTTTGGTTTGGAACACAGGAGAACTGGTTTTGAGGTGATAGTTTGATTTTGATAGAAAAGTCTGGGGTTTTGTGAATGCAGTTTGAGTGTTTGGGTTTGTGTTTAAGGTTTTGAGAAAATGGGTGGAGGTTTCAAGAAATGTGCTTTAGCAATTGGGAAAAACTGTAACTCTAAAGAAAAACTTGTCAAGGCACCATTGGAAGAATTGCCATGTGTGACGAATCCACCCCTGCACAGAAGCTGCTTCGATAGTATCACAGGCCTGCTCCATGGCCTGAATGAGGGGCAAACGGTCGTAGGGCCAAAGGTCATATACCTTCCACCGCCATGCAGAAAAAAACTCTTTTGGGTTAAGGAATGGGGAGTATGGTGGAAGGTATAGGACTGCAAATTCAGGGTGCTGATGGAACCAATTTTGGACCAGAGCGGATCGGTGGAAAGATACATTGTCCCAAACGACAATGTACGGCATCAGGGGTCCGTTTCACAAAGCAGGTTCAACAAACTCCGAGTCTTACCCCGAACTCTGAGTTGATCTACTTTGAGATAGGAAACTTTGAGTTTTCGGTTCCAGAACAGCTGATTTGAGTTAGTTTGATCAACTCGGAGAAGTTTCACCTGGAGTTAAGTGCGTGCACCACAGCTATAAAAAGACAGTGTCAATGGAGCCCCGATTTGATGATTCACCATGGCAACGGGGAGGCAACGGGCTCCGTTTTTCACCCCAGTTGAATTGGAAATCTTAATGCATTCATACAGCGAGTTTGAACATGATCCAACAACTGGAATTCATCTGAAAATTGACACAGATATTTAAACATTTATAATTCACAATCAACAATTTGGGGGCTCTTGCAGCTCTGGGCCCTGGGATGCAGCCCCAGTCTGGCCAAGGGTAGAACTGTAGTGTGCAAAATATTAAGAAAAAAAAAAAAAAAAAAAAAAAAAAACTTTTGTCATTAACACTACAATTAAGCAGTATACAAATATGAAAGGGAACAGGGTGAACAGAAAATGAACTGACACAGTAAGTTTTGACAGAGAGACAAAAGTTGCTTCTGTCAGGTTTGTGATGTTCACAAGACTAGTATGTGTTCACAGTGAGGCTACGCCACCTGGGGGAAACAGTCAGTCAGTGAGACAGAGGCTGTTGTGTATGAATGTGTATTCCTAACATAACACACTATCCACTATCAGTACAAATAAAGGGATTTTTTAAATGTCCAACTGTAACTCTCCTCAAAGAACAAAATCACAGTAGAAGAAAACAAAAAACACTTGTGCACATGCTGTCCTCTTTTTAAGACTTCATCTTACTTCTTCACCTCCTCTTCCTCCTCTTTCGCCTCACCCCTCTTCCTCTCTGTCCAACATTAGCCTCCATTGTTGTCCACACCAAATGATGACCTGTGGCCCAAGCCCTGATTTGCAAGTGAACTCATTATTTATGTAAAAGTGTTTTCACAGTTCTTACAGTTTTTTTCAATTGCTAAAAAAAAGCGCCCTATTCCTGATAATGACATTGTTAGACGCCATGTTAATGTACCAGTTTCAACCAAAGACTCACCTGTGCTGCCTCAAAAACTTTGGGGTGTCCAGAAATTGGATGCTGCAGTTCTTCAGAGCTGCAATAGAAAATGTTATTACCTTTTTGTTTGATGTTTGTTAGGTATGGCAGCTCCACAGCTCAGCAGAGGAAGTAGCTGGAAAGCTCGAAAATCCTCTGCTGCAAACTCGACCTGTGCTCAGAGCAAAGGTTTGTAAACCCCCTCTTAAAAACTCAGGGTCCTCAGGAAAAAGACTCTGGGCCATCCAAACTAATACATCCCATTTCCCAAACAGCTCTCACTGCAAAACCATCCAGTTACTAAATGGCTCCCCAATTGTGCATCAGCACTCTGTGGAAGAAAAGTACTAACTACCACTGTACTTTACTGTATTTCGCAGTTTACTCTATTTTAAAACACATTTATAGACTTTTTTATTCTTATTTTGAACTAGATATTTTCATCAATGGATGTATGCAGTTTTTTATGGGGTGGAGGGTTATGTGTTTTTATTTTTTATTGTGTGTTATGCTGTGATTGTTTGTTGTTTTGTCATGAGCACTCTGAGACAAATTCCTAATAAATTGTATGCAATAAAGAAATTGAATCATGAATCTTTTTAATTCCTGGATATCTGTGAATCTGCATGATAACAACAACTTAGTCATCATCATATCTTTCCTGATTATCTCTGATTATTTTTTCCCCTTTACATAACATAGTATTTCTTTTTTTTTCTTTTTTTTTGTCTTTGTGCCTTCCCATCCTCCATCCTCGTAGTTTATCATCATCTTGGTGTTACAAGGTATTTTTAACCTTTATTTAATCATGTAGGCCTCTCTAAGATTAAAAAATGTCTTCATTTCAACAACCTAGAGATATTTTTACCCATCCTTATCTCTGCTGAAGTCTAAGGAAGCTGGTTCATGAACTTCCTTAGGTGGTTAATCAACATGCTACCTTAATAAATAAACCAGTTCAGTTGATGATGGGAGCTTAGTGGAGGCGTGTGGTCTCCCCATCCCCCAGGGCAGAGCTTGTTCTCCCACTTTTTTTTCTAAACAATTTAATCATTAAGGCAATAGTGACCTGGGACGAAAAAAAACAGCACCTCACCACTTCAGGTGGCTATGGACAGATAAATGGATAAGCCTTTGAAGAGACTTTGGACTGGCAATCAAAAGAAATTGATTTTAGCAGGAGAATTTCTACAGACATGAACAACAAAAACCCATTATTTCACAACAACTATAGTAACACCGACAGATGGTGTTGAGGAACCCCAATGATCAAGATGAATAAAATACTCTTTATTACTGCAGAAAGTCCTTACTCTTCCAATTAACACCATTAATCAATTAGCCGCTGCTGATTACCACAAGCAAATAAGTCAGACTGACATCACTGGGTGTCATGTGGTTGGACCCACGAGGGAAGCTAAGTGGGACAGATGATCGCAGGAATGCTGCCACAGTTTCTAAAGATGTGTGCGACAGATGGTGCAAATGGAATCAAATGTGCCTGAAAAACTGCTCATTAATGTCACCAAATTTGGCACTGCTTCCCATTCATTTGACTGCTCATTAGCATGTTTCTCTACAGAGTTGTGAGGTGGGCGGAGCTGCGGGTGTTTTCCCTATTGTTTCAATTTGGAGTTTTACTTTTAACAATAACCACCATACTACTCAACACAGAATCACAGCAGTCTCCTGGATAAATAATGAATACTACAGGTTTATTTTATAAGCATCACTTGTAAATATTTCAGTTTCAGTTGCTGAGAAATCCAACCCTATCTCACAGGAGTTTGTGCAGCAGTCATGAAATTCACAGATTCAGTCACAGATTTGTGTCCATGGACATGAATTGTCCATTTTTTTTTTCATGCATATGGACGGATGTATGAAATCAAGAGACATTTTCACAAACATTTTGACAGCTATTGGAAGTGCTATTTGATTATTTACTTATTGTCCAGATGTTGTAGTCCTGGATAGAACAACATACCATTGCAACTGCCTTATGATGGTTCTGGAAATTTCATCAACCATCTTAAAAAAAATGTCATGAATCGCCTGGTAAGAATCAGCCTTTGATCAAACAAAATAATACTACAGGCTTAAAACGATTATGCATGAAGTGCTTTTGCATGCTTAGCATAATATCTACCAAATGTACATTTCCTCTCATCCCAAAGCTTGCAGTCATATCAGAACCCTGATATCATTTTCCCTCCCTTTTATCTAGTCATTGGTTTCCATTTATTCCACGACAATATGAAAATGAACTTTCAGGCTTCAAACTTTATTTACATCATTATTCCATCACCTGAGATAATATTCTCCAGTGCATGTTTTATTTTAATATCACAAGAAATAATATTTATATTTTTTTCTGTTAAATTATCCTTCCAGTTATTATTACATATTTTCATTGTTCTTTACTCTCAAAAACACCATGATCTGAATGCTAATCATTCCAATGGACTCCACGTTTTCAGTTTACAGTATACAGTGTATAGTAGTGTGTCTGCATTTGATCAAAATGTCATGTTTGCTCTCATGAATAACTGTTATGATTCTGTGAGGCTGCATTTTGCAGCGCTGCTCACTGGCAACCCCTGGTGGCAGTGAGAGGCAGCCTTTAACAGCATTTAATGTGAGCAAACACGATGAATCCACAGTGTCATCATTACAGGAAATGGGAAATGGGTTTCAGTGCCACCTCCTAATTTGCTTGGTTACAAAATGTGTTGTTCCTTTATTGTAATCAATTTTAACTTCTCTATTATCTTATCATCATTATTACCATTACAGCTCTAAGGCAATGCTGGTTGTAGTTTCCCATAAATCTTCTTTCAACCTCGGGTCAGTAGCCCGTCTCTCACTTTCTCTCCCCACCGGTCCTGGGAGAAATACAAAATAATAGAGACATTATCAAAACTTTAATATCTTTACCACCAGACTCTCAGGTTGAAATTACAATATATGTCAAAGTGACAGACTGTATGTTTTTTTTTCAATTGCCCCCAAACTTAATTTAATATCTGCTTCAAAAATGAAATGAATCTGTCTCAGAGGAGAAATGACTCATCGTTCTGTTACTTATAATAGTTTTTTTCCCCATTTCCCTCCTGTCACTTTCTCACTTTACCATCGCCGAAATCCATTCATGCATTCAGTCTTGAAGTTATGATGGTCATTTGCAAAAAGCAGGGAGTCTAAATTCATCCTGTTTTACTTTGGTCTGTGTGTTTTCAAGTTGCAAATATATCTTGATGTGATAAAAAAATATATATCTTGATGTGTCAGGTTGACCGATTATGTTGATTTAATAAAATACAACAAATGCACTCAAGTGGAAGATGCATCACCACTGGCTGCTTTCTAAAAGTGATTTTACATTGGAGTTTACATTTTGCATCATGTACTAAACAAATAAGTTGTTGCATCACAAACTTGATCATCAGCCGCATCTTGTTGCATGGTATTCAGCCAAGATTATCTCCAGTTTTGCATGCCACAATTGAACTAAAGATGCAAGTAAATCCAAACGAAAAACAGCGACACCTTGAGGCTGTTTGGTTTTTGACTCATTTCTTTTTCCTGTGTCTTCTTCCACGTAACTCCTTCGCTCTCCTTCTTACTTGTTCCTTTTGTAGCTCCCTCAACTGCTATTCCCTACCTTCTTCACTCTCTTCCACCTTCCATCTTTCTTTCTCTCCCTCTGTCTTTCTGACACTCTTACCATTTACAGCACCGTGCACACCCTTTTCTTGACCTTGCTGGGCTGGGGGCAGAGCACGGCCCGGATGGCCTCGTCAAACACAGTTTTCAGGCCACGCTGGGTCAGAGCTGAGCACTCCAGGTACTTCACTGCTTCTACACATGCACATACACACATATATGCAAATCAGTACCTTTCAATTTGATTTAAGATTATTTTTTGGCATTTCTTCTTAATTTGATAGTGACAGTAGAAAGAGACAGGAAAGGCTAGAGAGGGGATGACATGCAGAAAAAGGTCAAGCAATCAATGATCAATTTTGAATGGTTCCTCGATCTCTGGTCTAGTTATCAGAAGAAGGTTCCACGCAGGGCAAAGAGAGTTCCCTAAGCTCTTGTGTGTTTGTGTTTCTGCCACATCACAAGGACATCTCCCAAACGCTATGTATCATCTTTATGCTGATGACACTATAATTTATTGCTGTGCATCATCTGCTCAAAGTGCCTTTGAATCTTTACAGACAGCTTTTGATGTTGTTCAGTTCCGCTTGCAGAAGCTTAAGCTGGTTATAAATGCAGATAAGTCAAAGGTCATGCTATTCTCCAGCGCTAGGTCACTAGCTATTCCCCCAGACCTTGTGACGTTCCAAGGAAATGTCATTGAGCTAGTCCCAAGTTATAAGTATCTTGGCTTCATTATTGATAGCCAACTGTCCTTCAAGGCTCCTATAGCCAGCCTGGTCACTAAGCTCAAGATCAAGCTAGGTTTCTATTTTAGAAACAAGTCTTGCTTTTCCTCAGCAACTAAGAGATATCTGGTGTCTGCAACATTTTTGCCTTTACGTGATTATGGGGACATACCTCTGCCCAATGTTTGCGTTCTCTTGATACTGTGTACCACTGTGCATTACGATTTGTAACCGGTTGTAAACAGCTCACCCACCACTGTACCCTGTATGCCAAATCAGGCTGGCCATCTCTGTCTGTACGCATGTGAACACGCTGGTTGAGCTTTATTTACAAATCTCTTTTGGGCGTGGTTCTTAGTTATCTAAGTGTTTACCTCCAAAGAAGCCAGAGCCATTATGGTCTGCACTCCCACGAAGTACTAAAACTGATAAGTAAAAACGGTGAAAGGCAAAATGGCATTTAAATATGCTGCCCCTGCAGATTGGAACACCCTCCAAACTACCCTGAAGCTTCCAGATTTAGTTTCTTTCAGTGCCTTTAAGGACACCCTTCTGGAGTGTGAATTTTGTGGGAAACGCTCCTGTCCTTGAACTCATTTGCTGCCTACTACATTGAAGCCTTGAAATTGTTTTTTGTTTGTTTTGTTTTCCCATGTCATGGAACTTGTTTGGTCATGTGTTTAATGTGCTGCCGTCTTGGCCAGGTCACTCTTGAAAAAGAGATTGCATTTTATCTCAATGAGTTTTATCTGGTTAAATAAAGGATAAATAAATAAATAGTCATTCTGTGTGACTGATACCAAAGATGCCAAAGCCATCGTTATGTTCACGATGATGCTGCTGTGATACTGCATTTGCTTTTGGAAAAGAGGAGCAGAGGTCAAAAATTAGATAAAAAGGCACAAGAAAAGCGAGAGCTCAAGGATGGAAGGAAGGAAGGAAGGAAGGAAGGAAGGAAGCTCGAGGAAACTGCTTTTACATAATGGAGTAACTGAGATCAACTGGAGACAACTGATTACTTTGACTTTCACTCTCATTTTTAAAAGTAGTTGGGGTGATTCTTTTGTGCATTTAACCATCCTGATAGCTCAAATTTAGTAACTTTTTTTTTTTTTTTTTTACCAACTGGGGCCAATTTGACCCCAACAATTTAAACCTCGGGAAAATGATTACAATAAAAATTGTTTATGTGTCAGGTACTTTATGTGTCTTGCGGACTATCTAAATAACTGTTTAAATCAAACATAACTTCACCCACTCATCCCCTCTTATACATAAAAGTTCTTGAGGGAATCATGTTTTTCCTTCCCAAATGTCACATGAACTACCAGTGGTGCTCATACAGGTATGATCATGTTCAGAGGGAGGTTTTTTGACGATTATTTTCAATATTTCTTATATGTTTTATACTGTTAAAACAGCCTGGGATGTTATGTCAACCCAGTCGTCCCCATTAAACTAAAAAAATTCATTAAAATATGAAGCTACAAAATTATGTTGATTATGTATTTAGAGATGTTCAACACTGAATGGGGTAAAAGTGACCACAAAGACAATAGGAGGGTTAGCCTAAACTCCACCCCAACGCCTCCCTGGAACTTGGAGAGTCCTTACCTCGGTCACAGGAGCCATTCTGGGGCACAAGAACTCAATAAAATCAAAACAAAAACACCTACTGGTTCCCCCGATGCAAACAGCGGGGGAAAAAAGGGCTCAAAAAAGGGCTCAGTGGGTTCCAGCGGTGGAAAATGAGTAATGCGAGCCCTGAGGGACCGACCTATCTCCTTAGCGAGAGCTAGGCCCTGAGGGTAGGTGATGGGTGCCATCTTCTTTTCCTTCAGCATCTCAATAGTCTCCTTGTCATCCCGCAGGTCCAGCTTGGTACCGACCAGGATGATGGGTGCGGTTTGGCAGTGGTGGTGGACTTCATTGTACCACTGGTGGAGGAGAGGGTGAAGGGAACAAAAGGGGGAAGGGGTGTGAGGGTGGAGGAGTGAAGGGAGACCGTGAAGGGGACAGGGAGTGATGGAGGCAGACGGAGAGAGAGGGGGTGAAGGGAGACGAGAGGAGAAGGCAGGAGGATGGGAGAGCAGGGCGAACAAATCAGCCTGGTGTCAAGAAACTTTGGTAGATGAATGTGACATCATCGTCAAAAAAAAGAAAGAAAAAATCAGCACAATCAGTCATTCTAGATAGTTTCTGTGTGTTGGAGTTGGACGGGTATTAATTTATGGAATTCACACCATCAATCATAAATTTAAGTACTGCAGCTCATAGATGAAGCTTTGACAGTGCCACACAACTTGAATGGAGTGAAATGATGTTTCCCCATCAAATGAATGAATGAATGAATGAATGAATGAACTTTTTTTATTTTTATATAGCACCTATCGTGCAGTGCACGCAGTCCAGCTCAATGCACTTTACAGTCTGATAAAAATGAAACACAAATTTAAAACTAGACACAACAGAAACACAATTTTAAAAAAAATCATATCTCATTAAAAACTCACTAATAATAAACTAATCATATACTGGCTACTAGTTATAGGCTGTATTATAAAGATGTATTTTGCGTTGTTTAAAACTATCTACTGAATCAGGAAGTCTTACATTTGTTTTTGATATGTGTTTGATATTGGTTTTATACATGATATATGTTTTTGTGGCGACCCTGGGACCAGGATTGTAATACAACAGAGAATCCATGATGTTAAAGGGGGCAAGGCCATTTAGAGAATTAAAAACTATTGATAAAACTTTAAAATCAACCGTTAAAAATGCAGGGAGCCAGTGTGAGTTGTGTAAAATGTAAAATGTATGAGCGATAATTTTAATGTATAGTGTTTTAATCTCACTGCTTTTAATCTATTTTTCAGTCTTCAAGTTTGACATTCATCACAAAAACAGTAATTCTAGTATATTATGTTATCTAGTAATTATAAAGTTTCTTGTAATATTTTTTAAAGTAATCATTTTTGCCCTTTTCTATAATATTTATTATAGAAAGTTATTATTTATTTTTTCTAATTTGCTAATAGCTTTTTCCCATGTTTTTGAAAGAAACCATGTGAATTTGCTGAGGTTTCAAAGGTTTATACAGTCGTATTTTTTTTTTTCATATCAGGGTTTCTAGTACCAAATCAGTTGACCTGGGTCTGCAGATGAATGAAAGTCAAGAACATTCAGCCGGCAAGACAAGCACAGGGTCTGATGATGTTAAGTCAGATTTTTAGTTTTAGTTTAGTTTGATTTTCTCAGTGTGTGTTCATGTAACACACTGGTACACACCAGTTTATTAATTTGTGCTTTTAGCCTGCAGCCCCAGCACAGCACATCTGAGTGTCACTTTGCTGCCATACGGGCTTGTGTTGTTACCATAGCAGCTAACTGTAATCACTGTTTCACACTGCACTTTACATTTTACACTGCACTGTGTCATGTCCTCTCTTTTTCACTCTACCTCACTCCTCCTCTCCTTTCTTCCATACTCATCTCTTACTTTTGCTCAGTTTCTCTAAATGTGTTGCTCACCCACCCACATGTACGCCTCCCCTCCCTCTACTTTCTCATTTGCTTTCTTTTCACACCTCTCATGTCCATTTTTTCCTCTCTTGTTCAAGCCCTTCCCTCTGATTGTTATCACAGTGACGGTGGTGTAATCTATATTATTTACTGTATGTATGTATATATACATGTTTTTTTTTTGTTGTTGTTGTTATTTTAATCAGTTTTTCTGGCTCAGTGAGGAAATTAGAAATGCTATCTGCTCAATGAATCAAACACAGCTTCAGATTCAGATAACATTCAGAGGCTGATGATATGACTGTCAGCTCTTTGATCGGCTAATCCAACCTGCTTCAGCGCACCAGTGCCGGCCGGTGGATGCTGGGGTATTACCCGGGTATTAACTTTGTGATTTGCTGCCAGACACAAGGTTTATTCTTCCTTTTTTTTTTTTTTTTTTTAATTTCTTGCCACATATACCTATCTCCTCATCTAGAAGCACCATGTAATTTAAAGTCATGGATTCCCAGTCTTCCCTGAGCCTCTCTCTCCCTCTGCTGCTGTATCTCTGTCTCTGCAGGACTGTAGGAAAAAAGAGAAATTTAAATGTAACCTGGATGCTGACATCATGTCATGCTCACAGCCGTCACAACTCTATTTATGTGGTAGCTTTGAAACTTCATATTTAGTTTCAGATAAATGAAATTATTCAGTCTTAGTGTGTCCCTTGAAGACAGATGTGTGGCTCTTACTAGTCCCTAATGTATTTTTGCACATCCACAGGAAGTAAAGGTGAATTTCTATATTTGCTTTCCCCACATCCACTTGATTAAGTCCAACTGGAAACCTCTAGCCACGTGCAGTTACCTGCAGATACGTCATTTTACGTCCAAAAATGTCTTGCTCGGCCGGTTTTGTTGGTGTTATATCCGTTCTGTCACAATTTGGGGTGCAGCTCCTGAAGTTTTAGGCGGCTGCAGCACGGACACATGGAGGAGAGAGGCTGGATTTAGAGATGAGTTTGTGCGACATGAAGACTGTGTCATGATGACCAAATGAAAGTGCATTTTGAATTGCTCAATAAAGCCTTGTTAAAATGCAAGAACATCCCCGGTCTGTTCTCCTGCATTCACTAATTTATTGCACTTAGTTTGTTTTTTCTGTTTCTGTTTCTTTTTCTTTTCTTTTTTTGTGATTAATTGTGCAGCAGTGCCATAGTAACCAAAGTGGTGGATGTACTGTAATTACACACATCGCACATTTTTTTTTTTTTCCTATGGAACTACATTGTGAGTCTTCTGGTCTAATTCAGTATAATACCATCTGATTGGCTTGGACAGCGGCTGAAGAGATTGTGCAGCAATCTGGAGGCCATTGTGTCATCATGCATTGACTTCCTGTTGACTCGCCTGATAATTTGCTGCTCTTGTGCCACCCTGTCAATACGTATTTATCTGTGCACAGGAACAGCCAGCTAAACGTGACAATGGGAAGACAATGACAGGAGACAACAGACTGTTCTGCAAAAAGTTCTACCTGCTCACATGAATTTTAATTACTTGTAAAACTCCACACTTTGTTAATAATTTTTTTTTTTTGCGAGGAAGACCGTGCAATTTGGTTTGCAACCAGTTCAGTTTCCTCAAATAACTGCAAGATAATTAAGATCCTTTGCATGGTGGAATGAAGATTTTGTAGATTTTTTCCCTGAAAATGTGCTTATCTTACCACACAGCCGCTCACAACATTTTCTGTGAATCTGAAAGTACTGTAGTTGCTTGATGGCAAGACTGAATTGTCAACTTGTTACACACTCGTTCTGCTTAAAAACTTTTTAAAATGTGAATGTGCGATTCACGGGTCTGGAGCCGGGCTACCTTACAGATGAAGCATGCAGTTTGCACTTGGAGTTGGTGATAATGGGGGCGATTTGATTTGCTTGCTTTTGAACGCTTGGTCACAAATCTATTTCTCTCTCTCTCTCTGTAGTATTCATCTAGTATTGACTGTGTATTTCATTTTGGAGATTTGAAAGTTCATTTCATGTGACTTTAAGCAGAGTTTTTTTTATCCTCGATCGTGTTTGCTTATGAAGTGCTGTGAGCACCAGCTGTTTTATGGAAAGCGCTTCACAAATAAACTTTCGCAAATGCTCTTTCTGTTATTTTTCATTCTCACTCTGTTTCACTCTCACTCCTCATCTCATTTCATGTATTTTTAGTCTCGCTCTTAACCTCGCTATGTTTGTCTTTCTCTCATTAGTGTTCTTTTCTCTCTACTCTCCACTTTTAATTTCCATTTTTATTTGTGTTCTGAATGTCACGCAGCTTGAAACAGAAACCGCTGTCGTCTCACATTGTCCCTCCATCTCTTCTTCCTTGATGAAAGACAGAGGTCTTGTTGTCACCTCATAACCCTGCTGTTGTCTTTCTTTTTCGCTTCCCTCCTCGCTGACATAAAATCCAGCATAAACTCCTTTTTAGCACTCCACTCTGTTGCTATGGCAACTCAATCGGGGATTCGGAGGAAAGAATCATCTTAGATCAATATAATCAAGCTTTTGGCTGTAGCTTTCTTAGTAAGTGTTTTTTTTTTTTTTTTTTTTTTTTTTTTGAGAGGGGTCAGATCTTAAAAGCTCTCCAAGAGAAGAGGCTGCTGTCGTAGTTTAGTGCAGCTCCTCGGCTCATCCTGCTGCTGGAGAGACGCCAGAAGGAGAAGCCGTGAAGCTGCCAGGAGACAGTGACCTTCAGATGAAACGGCTGCATGTGAGAGCTTTCATCTCAAAATGGCGTGAACCATCCAGCGAAAAAAAAAAAAAAAGCAGTTTCATATGCTCTTGTCCAGCTGTTATTGTATCTGACTATCTCATATAAAATGTCTAAAATCAATGAGCATTGTATGTGAGGTTTAATTGTTTCTGCACCTTTACCCGTGCATCAGAGGCTTTTGGCCATAGTCAGGTTAAAGGAAAATTCCACCTTTAAACACATCAAAACTCTTTAAAAGCAGGGATTGGTGATTTGAATCGCATTCCTGGTGACATTTTTTTCCCATTGGTAAAGCTGGAGCCTAAAGGGAGAAAGATTGGTGCTCTCTCTTTCCTGTGCTGGATTTCTCCCTCTATTTTTACTTACTGTGGCTTCAAGCAGGACTTTAAAAAATACTTTTTTATTATTATTATTCTTTTATTTTCTTTTAGTTCAGTCAGTAATGTGACAGACCGAGGAGGCTCACCTTAGCTCGGACGTTCTCATAGGACGCAGGGCTCACCAGGGAGAAACAGATGAGAAATACATCCTGGATGAATGGAGAAAATGTGCAGAGAGAGGATGGGGAGATTAGCTGGAAGATTATTCCAGATTATTTTAGGCACAATGTCAATATAGTTAGATATTTCATTAGATTTCGTTTTATAAGCACCTTGCATTTTATTTCACCTGAACATTTGGTCTAATTTTTCACTGTAACTGCAATAGCAAATAAAGTAAACAAAAATAGAATATAATCCAAAAATCAGGCTTATTTTGATTTTCCCTCTCTAGGGTGTCAGTCACATGACCCTTCATGCATTTTTTCTGTCACCTGCCTTCTCTTATTTTAATTTTCCCCCTCGGTCTCCTCATTTTGTGAGTCCAAGCCTGGAGTAAGTGTCTGACCTCAGCATCATCCAGTCAGTGCTGTTACAGTTGTTAATCAGCTGATGACATGTGTGTGTGTGTGTGTGTTTACCGTCTGGGGATAGGACAGTGGGCGGAGCCTGTCATAGTCTTCCTGTCCAGCCGTATCCCAGAGGCCCAGGTTGATGGGCTTGCCGTCCACCATCACATTCGCTGAGTAGTTGTCAAATCTGTTGGGATCATTTCATTCAGTTTAGGTCATTTGGTTTTAAAACTGTGGGATCTGATAATGTCTCAGAAATTGAAGAAAAGGAGGCATATTAAAGAGAATTTTAGAGGAGGTGGGTTTATTGTTGTTTATTGTTTAGTGCAAATGTCACTAAAACTAAACTGTTCACCTGTTTCTGGTCCAACTGATGAGCACTCTTAGTCTCTGAGGATTACATACACTTTCATTTATTTCATTTCATTTGGCTGGAATAATATCCTGCACAGTCTTCGGCCTAAATTGTACAAGATTACTCACTATGGAGTTAAAAGAATGAGAACCAGTGGTGGCAAAGAAAGTACAAAACGCTTTACTTAAGAGTAATTAGCAGCATCAAGATGGAAAAATAACCAGTAACTAGTAAGAACACAGTCAGATAAATGTGGTGCAGTAAAAACAAAATATAAACTTTCCCTTTGAAATGTGGCGCAGTGACAGTAAAAAGTCTTACACAGCAGAAATACTGCAGTAAAGTGTCAGTACCTCATCATTGTACTGAAGTACAGTGCTGTAGTAAAAGTACTTTACCACTCCACTTGTGATAACCACTGATGGACACGCCTCTATTTAAGGTTGAAGTAATGCTGTAGGTTCTATATATTTTAAGCAGTGCTGCGCCCTTGTGGTTAAACTGAAGCACTACAGCCTGTCAGCTCTGCATCATCATTCTGTCACTGTAACATAACACGACATGTGAAACATATTCTTTTTTTTTTTTTTTTTTTTTTTTTTTTTGTTCTGCAGGTTTTAATTAACTTTTAATTAAATTAGTTTCACATATTAATGTGCCACATCAGCCACTGAGAAATGTGGCTGGAGCAGTTTTGCCTGCCAGGATCTGACCTGGCACAGTGAAATCTTTGTGAAGTGATTCAGGGGAATTCACTCTTTAGCTGAAATGTGTGTTACAGTGTGACTTGTCCTCTCTCTCTCTCTCTCTCTCTCTCTCTCTCTCTCTCTCTCTCTCTCTCTCTCTCGCTCTCTCTCTCCCTCTCTCTGTCTCTCTACTATTTGGTTTGGTCTTTGTAATACAGTATGTGCAGTTGTTGTATGTGCTTTGATAGATAGATAGATAGATAGGGTACAGGGTCAGCAAATGACATTATTTTATATCCGGCCATACAAGTTATAATGAATGTACTTTACAGCAATACAGCAATCAGTTTACAATAATAACAATGAAAGTGAATCAGCAACATTGAAAACCACATTAAAAACATCAATGATAAATAATTGTTAAAAAGTGATATGTCCAGCTAAGTTTTAGGGGAGGCTGTAATGTAGTGAGTAAAGGTGGGTTTTCAGTCTTGATTTAAAGATTTCCACTGAACGCGCTTCTTTGACATGTAACCGGAGGTGGTTCCAGAGATATGGGGCACGGGAGGAAAAAGCTCTGAAGCCAGCCAATTTTTTGTTAAAAGAAAGAGTGACCAGGAGACCAGCATTAAGAGAACGAAGAGGGTGTGCTGGTGTATATGGTGTAATTAGTTCTGATAGGTAAGTTGGTGCAAGACCATGCAAGGCCTTATAAGTTAAAAGAACCTTAAAATCAGTGAAGAGAGGCCAGGATATATGTAAGATTTAATGTATTTACTTAGGCATAAAAGCTTGCCTAAGTAAAGTTGTGTGTGTGTGTGTGTGTGTGTGTGTGTGTGTGATACTCACACAGTAGGAATGTACTCTCCTGGGAAGGCATTGGTTGTGTAGCTGATGAGAAGACAAGTTTTTCCCACAGCGCTAAAACAGACAAGGAGAAAACGCACACACATAAAATGACAAGTTGAAAATGGCAGGAAAAATGAGAGAAAGAGAGAGAGAGAAAAGAGAGACCCCTTAGCCAACTGGTTCAAGGTCTCTGCTCACAAACACAAACAGAGTCTCAAAACAGGAACCCTATTTTAACTAAACCAAATGATAAGAAAACCACAAGAAAATGGTTTGACACATGGGAAAGAATAAGAGCAAACTGGAAGACTAATGGGCCCTAAACAGAGAATACTTGTTGTTGGCAGATTACCGTGACCTCTGTGACCGATCCAAAACTGAGGAAACCTCTAACCACGTACAGACTCGGCACAGAGACTCTAAACACATGGTGAACAACAAGAAACTGCCATCTCTGCCGGGTGAAGTCCCACAGCGAGCCAACACACTGAGCTGCTGTGAGCGCAAAAGACAACCACCATGATGACCAGCAGTCACCTGTGTGTTCCTGCACCGGCCATTTACACTGATGCTAAAGTCACTTACTGTGCATGCATTAAAAAAAAAAAAAAAAAAAAAAAATCAGAGTTTGTATGGTTACTACTTCTTTGTCATTTTAAAAAATCTAAAATTTTGCATTTTTCCTTTATCTTTATATAAAATTCTAACAGCAATTCCTCTGTTTGATGTTCACTTTGTTGTTTTTATTGCACATTTTGCTTTGGCAATGTAAATGTCTGTTTCCTATACCAGCAAAGCTCTTGGAATAAATATTTGAATTGAATTGAGACAAAGAGCGAGAAAGAGCAGAACCGATTGAGAATATGGCAAAAAACTGATTTTAGTGTCTTTGCGTAATCACCACGTATATCATAAATGCACCTTTTTTTTTGTACATGTTTCAACATATTTGTCTCTGCTTGTGTCTTTAAGCCCCTTGGACTTTGATGAAAGGACCAAAGCTTTTACATGCCAAGAGAGCCACCATGTGCAGCCTGTGTGTGTCTCAAGTTATGAAAATGCATGACCAAATCCTCACAGAGGCACTGACACACGGGGCAGCTCATGTTTTGGGACATTTTGCACGAGAAACTGCCTTTGCTTTTGTAGTCAGGTGGTCAAAACCAGGAAATATGTGGATCAGTTTCCCGTAAAAATTACAGAAAAAAATTATCTGTGCTCATCTAATCTTTTTTTATTCACACATTAGCTGAGAGAACACGCAAGCTTCAGCTCTTTTCCTGCCTGTCTCATACATCATGTGTGTGACGTTTATTTACCAGCCACCCACAGTGGCTGGTAAATAAAATGTCTCCCAATGAAAAATCATTGGGAGACAAAAAAATTACATATCACAGTGTGAAATCATAAAAATGACAGGCTGCACGCAATATTAAATATTTCTATTATTTAGACAACAGGATGCCTCAAACATGTTAATACAAATTCACACGACATTACATATACAGTAAATTAATTTTAAACATCTGTTTTCAGTAAGTAAGATAATATCAGCTTTGGTTCTCAGTTTCCTGCTTGTCCTCCACACATTTTGATCATAGCAAAATTGCTCTGTGTTAAAAAAAAAAATTATGAACACAGATCACTTCCAGGAAGGCTTTTGCACTTTTTTTTTTTTTCCTCCCTATGATTTTCACATTGTAAGCAGCTGATTGATGACCACTGGTGGGTCCCTGGTTGTCATCAAATATGAGTGAAACACATGCAATTTTGGAAATGCTGAGGGAGGTCTGGAGCTGAAACATCTTTTTCTGCTGCTGTGTTGGACAAAAAATACATATATTATTTTATGATTATTTGAAATATCATGATTATGATTTTATTTGTGATTGTGGATGATTTTTCAGTTTGACTTTTTCTGAGCTGGCTCCAGTTTGAACTATTTGAGCTGAGCACACCGGTTCTCCTTTTTTTCAGTTTCCTGTGACGCCCAGGTGTCTGTCATGTGGACGACCCTGCACATCGTAAGGCCTTTTTTAATTTTGAAAAGTTGAATTGCATAATTCATAAACGAGGTACTTTTGAACAATTAAGTGGAATCTGAGAAGAAAGAGCCAATAAATTGTCAAGTTTGGAGACTGTATGAAATATTAAAGCACATGTGTCTTATTAAAGAAAGAAACAAACAAACAAACAATGATGTAGCAATGACAAAAAAAAAAAAGTGCCTACAACTTAAATGTGCAGTAACTAAATGTTGCAAGTGTGTAACATGTCATGTCACACACAGTCACCCTTCAGCCATGCCTGGACGTGACGCTGGCCAACATGCCAAAGGTGTTGCCACGGTAACGGGCCACATGGTACACGCAGCTGGAGGCTGGTGTGTCATTTGCAGAGAGGGGAGTTTTCCCGTCACCTGCTTCCTCAACCAGACAACATGACAAACCAGTTTTATCTCACAAACAGAGGCTCATGTGTGTGACAGCGCACCTCAAGGAAACAATTATCTTTTCAAATGAAACTGCGCTGTTCATGCAACGTGTTTGTGGTGAGCCACATTAATAAGAACCCAGCTGGAGTCCAAACAATAGATTTAGATCAGGAAAAGTGGCATTTTAACCTCTTGAAATCGCATTCCTTGAAATTCCCCTTCAAAGTTTTTCTTTTTATTTATCTCTAATTTGTATGACAGTGCCAAGATGCATTATTATTATCTGCATTTACATATTACACATGTATTTGGTATCTCTGGAAAGCCTGGGATTTCTACTGGAATCTAAAATAAAGTTTCATGGGTTTGATCAAAGTGAACTTGGGCTGAGGACAAACCAGGGCTGAAGAGGTTTTCAAAAGAGTCCGCAGAGCCACCAAGCAACACCACAGTGCCAAGAAAAGCCAGGTTGTCAAGCTGTGTGTGTGTGTGTGTGTGTGTGTGTGTGTGTGTGTGTGTGTGTGTGTGAAATGATGTGTTTCAGAAACATCAGTCAGTGCTGCAAACAGGAAACAGCCAAATTGGGCGATTATGGAAAACAAGCGTCTACTTCTGATCTCTCTCGCTCTGCTTTGGTCTTAATCTGGTTTTTCATCAAATTCTCTGTCCCCTGGCCCACATCGCTCATCTGGGATACAGCCTGGCCAGGTCTTCAAAGGGGTTTCTCTCTCTCTCTTTATCTCTCTCTGTCTCTCTCTCTCTCTCTCTCTCTCTCTCTCTCTGCAGTTTATTCCTCTTCTTCCTCATTGACTCTCTCTCTGTCTCTCTCTATCTCTCTCTCTGCTTCTCGCCAGTTTATCCTTCCTCTTCCTCATTCTCTCTCTCTCTCTGTTTCTCTGCAGTTTATTCCTCCTCTTCCTCATTCTCTCTTTCTCTCTCTCTCTCTCTCTCTCTCTCGTTTTGTCTGTCTCGCACCTTACCTTCCTCTATCTCTATTCTCTGTTTCTCTCTTTCTCTATTCATCTGCCCCCCCTCTCTCTTTTCCCCTTTAGACCTCTGTGTTGCGATGTGTTACGGCCACGATAACAAAAATCCCCTCACTTCTTTCAGGTTTCCTTCCTCCAGCACAGTCGACCGCATGCACCTGCAGGACCAGGTGAACAGGTGAGGGGCGGAACTAGAAATAGATTCCTTCCGGAAAGACAGCTGGCACTGCCGCTGCAGCCGGCAAAGCAAAACTCACTTCTGGATATTATTTTAAGTCATTACAAGACAAAATAAGATCATACATATTTATTTGGACTTTCACTTACGGGGAAGGGAAAGCCCAAAACTGATGTATTTTTAGACCAACTTTCTATATAAATAAGTGCGATAAATGTAACATCAGTCCTCTTGTGCTTTCATGCTTCCATCCTATATGCTCACCTTTCCTGTCCTATTCTATTCTATTCTATTCTATTCTATTCTATTCTATTCTACCCCAACAGTAGAAGGAATACTTGAAATTGCTACTCAGGTATAGGTGTTATTAAGTACAACTGTAAAAATCTTCAGTGCAAAATTACTAAAAGCCAGGCAAAGTGAAGACTCAACTGAAAACAAAACAAAACAAAACAAAAAAAAACATGGAATAAGTGTGTAATTTTATTCTATTCTATTCTTTTGTAGTTGATAGTTGAGTCTACATCATTCTCATTGTCAGACCAACTCATGATAGGTGTGTTCAGACCAAACACAAAGTGAATTTTGGTGTGACAGACTCGCGTGGAATAGGGCCGCAAAATTTTTCGCTCAAGTTGCAAGAATCTGAATTCAAGTGCGCGCACAAATTACGTGTATTTTGAGTTTTTGCGTCATTTGTGACACAGAAATTTGCGTCATCCGGCGCAAATTCGCACCTGTTCACATCTTTGCGTCGACTTTGTGTGTATGAAAAACTCATTTCACATTTAGTTTCAACTCAAAGTGATAGATTACGTGCTTTTTCCCTCTAAAATTCGGCATAGTGCACCTTTAAGTAAAGGTACAAAGTAGCTTATTCATAATATACTCAGAGTAGAAGTTACTGAACAAGTTTTTAGTTTTAGTAGTTTGTTAAATATGAAATGTTAAAGTGTACAAAGTTAAATCTTATATCTATAAGTTTGGAAATTACACAATTAAAGTACACCAACAAAGAAGCATCTCTGTTGACTGAGATAATAAATCTGTACTCTATAATGGATGTGATTTAAAAAGTGCAAAACATCAGCATACAATTATTAACCTTAACAAAAAACTCACCATAAGTACACAAAAAGCTACTTGGTTACAGTAACATGAGTAAATGTTTCCTGGGTGTTCATCTCTGTTGCATGGCAGCATTTCCCTGCATGTTATGGCCTGCGCTGCACATTCGGCTCCCTCACTCCACTTCACTAAACTCCACTGCTGGATCAGTACAGTCAGACACCCAGGATCTGCCTGTCCCAACTAACACACATTCAGGTGGAAATGTAGAGTTAAGTCAGTGAGTTGATGCTGTATCACACGAGCACACTGCTGTTGAAGCTGTCTAACCCAAACTGCATGAACCTGGCCAACAAGTTCGTCAGATAGCTCTGTTGGCTGGCACACGGGCTACAATCAAGCATCACCCTTCATCCATCAGCAGGATGTCTCTCCACCGTTCAACAGGTCGCACTGGAACGGCAGCTTAGGTGATAAAAGGCGAGTGAGGTAAAGGTAAGCAAGGTGAAGTAAAAGCGTACCCGTCTCCCACGACCACACATTTGATAGCCTGCATCCTGCTCCGCTCAGCGCCGTCTCTGCTCCTCACTCTGACACTTTGAGAGGCACAGAGGAAAGCACACACACACACAGACACACACACACATACATACATGCACCAGTCAGCGTGCACAAGTTGGTACACACCTCCCTCACTCCCCTCCCCTCACTCTCTCTCCTCCCCTCACTAACTCGGTCTCTCTCACACCTCCTTCCCCTTTTCTGTAGAACAACAGGGCATGTGCAAACAGTGTGCAAGACAAATAGGCACAAGTTCAATACAAATTGGGGAGTGAGTGTAAATAAAATGTCATATAATGATGGGAAGAAAAGATGAAATAAATAAAAACTTTGATGAATCTGTTGGCATTTTTTGGCTTTGGGGTGTTTTAGGGAGTGGGAGGATCTAGAACGCAAAACAGTGAACTTGCTGTATTTGCAATGGTGGATATGGAATTTGGCCAAAAAAAGAAAAAGAAAGAAAGAAAAGGAAAACTCTTTCCGCATTCACAATCGGCAATTGCACGCACCCACACACACACACACTTTTCCTGGAGACTTATTCTGACCTTAACCCTAACCTTAAGATAACCCTCAGCTTTCTGTAAGACTTACGTTTAAATCAAGCCTTCACCCTAAAATTAATGATTTTCACTAAGGGGTCTTGGTTTTTGTCCCCATAAGGGAGGCGAGACCCCACAATATGGCTATGAAAACAGATTTATGTCCCCACAACATTAGTAAGACCTGACACACACACACACACACACACACACACACACACACACACACACACACACACACGCACACACGCACACACACACACAGTAGGAGGAGTGTGATGTTGCTTTATGACCACTAGGGGTCGCTTTTGCATAACTTTGCATAACTTTTCCTGCTTGTGTTTACAGTTAAAGTCTTTGACAATCCAACATTGAGTGTGAAGTGAACAAAACATGAACATGAACATCATTATAATATTACTATAAACTTCTTACTGTGCCTGTGATAGTTGATAGTGAATTAATTTGACCTTATCCTGTGTTAAAGTATTTTATCTGTCTCGAGTTGCATCATTATAATATTCCAGAGGCATATCAATATTCCTGTGGTATTATCATGTATTCTGAAAATGCTCATACTTTAATATTACAAATAGTTATCAGTTGTGCTGTAGCATTATTGGCATTATTATTCCTATTTGAGTTGTAGTGGTCATAGTAACCGTCGTATCTGACAGCTGTTACGGGCACAGTAATATTTCTGGATCATAGTCCTAAAAAAGCCCAATGTATAAAATTCAAAATCTGTATAATATTTTAGACATGTTAACATAGACCTGGTGCTCTCTTTTGTTGAAAATTACTGCCATATATGCCATTACTGGAGGTTTACAAGGTACAGTTGTGCCTCAGATATGGCAGAGTAATCTGAAAGTAAGTAAAAGTAATCAGAATACATCTGAGATTGGTTAATCTAACAAACAAATGTAATCTCAAATTGATTTTTCAAGGCACTAGTCTAGAATATAGCCTGACTAAGCATAACTGTTTGGCAACAGCTAGCCTGTGGCAAGTGTTTTTTTTTTTTTTTTTTTTTTTTTTTTTAAACTTTTATTATACTTTATACTTATTTAGAGATGTCCAATCAATTAATCAATCAATCAGTCAGGCTAAGAGACATGCAGAACAACAACAGTTTCATAACTATTTCCCAGCATGCCACTGAACAATGTCACCAAGAACAAAGGCCTATACTAAAGAACAAAGGGCCATATAACTCTGCCTGACAGCTTCACAACATACAGATGAGGGTTTTATTTTGAAAACTGTGACGGGAAGTTCTGCTTTTCATTGTGTGTGTGCGTGTGTGCGTGTGTGTGTGTTGACACTGATGTAGGTTTGACACTGTGATGGGGAAGAGGTGGAGTTACAGGGGGACATCGGCTTCACAGAGTCGAGTCTGCACAGTGAGTGTGAAGGCAGTTCGCATGGGACAACTTGATATTTCAACTTGACTGCATACTGAACCGTTTGGGTTATTGTGGCTTTTTTCTTGGATATCAATGACTGATTGCCCAATGGGTAAGTCTCTCATTCTTTTCCTGTATCAGTGCTGTAGAAAAATATATATGTATGTTATTATTATCTGCAGAAATTTGTTATATTCACGAATTTGCCATTTCATTTTATTTATGGTTTTAGAATTCTTAATTCCCCCATTTATTAGATGACACTGAAGGGTGAGAGGGCTGTATCTCCTAATGTTAAGATTTCATTGCTATTTAACAGTGTCTTTGAAACGTATTCTTACATATGATGAGGTACATGTCTGGCATGTCATCCATGTTGATTCACTTAGTTGGATATTTGTTGCACTGGATCCCTGAGCAGTGGTCACCATAAAACCAGCTCTAGATAATATTCCACTTGAATGCTGGTGCTGCTGTGTGGTGTAAGAGCGCATCTCCTCCCTCTCGCTTTTCCTCCAAACTCTGCAAGCTCTCCAGTCCTGAAATGAGTTTGGATGCAGAGGCGTCAAAGAGAAATGAATGAAGTGGTGTGTGAACAGATGGACAGTCAAACTAAGAAAAAACAGAGTGTACGCTGCAATAAAAATGAATTGTTTGTGACTTCTCTGGGAGGTCACTTCCTATCCAAACTCTTATCGGAGAGAATTTAGTTAAAGATATATGGTTATGGTTTCAGAAGTGGCTGCCAGAAATGCTTCTGAGATAAGCTGCTGCCGAGCACAGCTGTCTTACCACAGATTATATACTGTGGTAAAATGATGCATGGGGCAGGCTTTAAAGGTCTCCCTGAAATAGGGAAGAGACACGCTCAAACAAACGCTTTTGGTGAGAATCATAACCTTGCAACACTGACAAGACTGCTCAGAAAAAAAAAAAAAAAATGAAGTTGCTGTCTTTGGTTTTTGACGTTGAAACAATCCTCCTGACCAGTCACTTTTGGCCCAAATCGTTTTGTGCATGGTCCAAAATAAAGGACAACTCTGATCACGTCTGCTCAGCAGGTTTGCGAGGTTGTGGTAGGAGAGGCGTAAAGGAAGGGCGGGGAACTGAAAGACTCTGTGGTCAGATCTGTCACACTGAACTCTACAGGAAGCCAAGGTTGCTGGGTGTAAGTTGCCTTCAAGTGACGCTCGGAGGCAGGGGGCGTTGCTTGGCTCTGGGGACATCAGGAGCTGAGCCCAGTGAATCACTCGGTATTGCCAATGACTTTGTGATGCAATTCGTACAACAATACGGAGGCCGCGGTATGATCCAACACTGTTCTGAGGAAGATGAGCCATGAGCTGAAACATCAGCCTCTATACCAAGGAATAAAGTTTCTTACTTCTCTTATGTCATGTTGGATTTGAATTAACACTGCTCCTATGGCACAGTGTGTATTTACTATTTCCTAGTGCAGTAGAGTCATCACAGCACTTATTGCCTTAGATGCCTGCCAAAAAAATCAACACACAATTCATGTAGAGATGGATTAGACAAAAAAAAAAGAATAAAAAATGACATAGATTTTTAACCCAACTGGCCGATTACAGCCAGACATTATTATGTATATGAAAAACATAATGTTCATGTGTATCATGTAGATTTCATTTATTAGGCCTTGTTCACTCTGCCAAAACCTACAATAACTAGGCCAGCATATATATATATATATATGGATAACCCTTTTAGCAAATTACTTTATTCTATTTTATTTTCAATATTCTATATAATTTCAAACCTTTGTGATTAAACATGATTGATGAAATTTGGTAAGAGATCACGCAAATTAATGCCGAATTCATTAGGGGAGGTCTGTAATTGACAGGCAGTTGTCTCCAGATGTTTTTTGGACTGTTCTGTTATGTGAGTCATATATCAGCAAATAGAAACATCAGCAATGAGGCATATGGCTCCATCAGAGGCAGAATATCTGGCCTATTATTCGCTAAAAGGCGTTCTGCTCATTCAACAGTCATACAGGGACAAATCAATGGTCGAAGTGGCTGACGTACTAATTCCTCCACTGACAGTAGATGACAGCAGCAAAACATGTTTCGTTTTGAGTAAAGGGTGCAACTTTCACTTTTTTTATCGACTGGAAACACTTCTGCACTCTTTGCTATGCTGCCTTTATCAGCACGGGCACACGCAGTGATTTTGCGGCCCGAGGCAAAGCGAAACATCGAGCCCCCTGAATGCCACTCCTCGCTCTTTTAAATCCATCTTTTAAAAACATTAACCTTCAAGTTGGGGCTGAGCAAAGTGTGCAGGCGAAGACTTGCTGTGCATAGCAATGGTGTTTTTTTTTTTTTTTTTTTTTTTTTAATGCAGCTTGTGCAGTGCCAAGAAAAACAACCTTAAAGGGTTACTTCACACATAATGCATGATATTTTTGTCAAATACTCAACCTGTGCTGCTTTGAATCCCTGATGAAGACAGTTTTACTCGCAAGCCTGACTGAATGATATTCCAAAAATATCCCAAAAATGCATGCTTTTGCACTGGCAAACTAACAGCAGAAGAAAAGTGTGAAGAAAAGCTCACACTCGCCATGCAGCATAATCCAAACAACTCAAGTCTCCGTTATGAAGCCATGTGCTAATTTCGTGCCATGTATCATGCATGGGAGAGGATTTTCTGGAAGTGGTCTGTTTACGACATTTTTAACAAAAATACATGCGTTTGGGAAGTAATTGACATGCAGCCGGACAATGGAGAGTGTTTTGCATGGGACTTTTGATTTTGTTTTGCTGTTATAAAAGCATGGACTCAAGTGATTGCCATGACAAAGTGTTCACTAATCTTCCTTCATTAAAATCACACTGTATCGATAACACAAAAAGGCAAAAACAAGCCAAATAAGTTTAGTAAATAAGTCAAATAACTCTACATATTAAAGTAAAGGTCACCTACACGCAACAAAAAGTGAAAAAAAGTGAAACTGTACTTTTTGTCTGTCTGATATTGTCTGAGTATTATGCCCATGACGAAAAACAGTAGATACTATCTTATCACGAAAGAACTGTGGAGTGCTATTCCAAATAACACTGTGCATGAATCGCAGAAAAAGTAACTGGGTAACTGGGACCCCTGGCCTACTTTCCTCTATGAGAAAGAGTTTTTCATGGTCACCGTCATCACAGCTCCCCCCACCCACACGTGCTGCAACACACAAGCATCAAGTTATTAATGAAGGCAGGTTTTTGTGGTTGGGTTTGTCAAAAGGCATTCCAGCAAATGACTGCAAAAGTCAAAAGAGACAAGTGGATTTATTGAAAGTTGGTGCGTCAAAAAAAAAAAAAAAAAAAAAAAAAAAAAAATGATAATACTTCACATTAAACATCCCATACCTGGCAGTGTAAAAGGACGTGAAGGTGGATTTTTGTGTCTTGCTTGAGGATATGTGTTTGTTGATACAGACATTACCTGTCTTCGAGTTACAAAAAAAAAATATATGTATGTTATTAAATCCTCATTCTTCTCTCTCGCCACACAGTAAGCCAACATATTTATGAGTTACAGACCTCTTGAGCTCTGTTTTCAATACCAATAACAGGATTTTGTGGATCAGCAATAGCAACACTAAACAGTCACCGCCTAGTCTAGCACACTGCCTCCATAGTGACTCAAATAATCCCGGGGCTTAGATGAAAGCCTTCTCTCAGTATGACTGTGTAATTTATTTATAATCTCGACAGTATCTTTGAGTTCCGGTGGGGTGTGAGTGGTGAGACGTGGTGGCTGAGAATGACTTTTAATCATCCTTCACACAGTTTGCCTGTGTGTTTTGCAGGAGCGCACTGACAGGGTGTGTGTGTGTGTGTGTGTATGCGTGTGTGCATGCGTGCAGGGTGTGCAATAACACCGGGTTTAATATATGAGCTTGCGTGTAAATGTGTGCATGCTGTGTTTGGTGGCGTGTGTAATCGTGCTTCAGTAAACCTTATCACTTGTTGCCTCAGTCCTCTTCCAGTTAATCTTCCTTCCTTATTTTGCGGTTAACTTTAAAGGTACAATCGTCATTTTTTTAACCCTTTAAAACCTAGGAGCTTGTGTGAAGCAGGGCTTTTATTTTCAAAGGTTTTATTTCAGAATCTGAAATTTCACTTCAAAAAAATAATTTTCTGTTTTTTTTTTTTTTTTTTTTTTTTCAATTTTGTGGTATTCTATGGTAATTTGTCTTGTAATTTAATTGTACTAATTGTCAGGTCATTTTCTTGTATGATTGTTTGGTTTTTACAGATTTTCAGGTAATTTCTTGCAAAGTTGCTCATCACTTTTTCCCTCGTGCTTTTGAAATAAATCAAGTGAAAGCTGTGTTCAGATGCCTTTCACGGGCATTTAATCACAACAAACCTAACATCAAAACAGTCAAGCATAACCTTGAGGATGTTAATACAGATTGTTGAGCAGTTTGAATAGGGAAAATTATTTTTGATCTTTAAAGTAATTCACAGCAGAACCACATTTTAGCCGATTTTCGCAAACAGGAGGGAAAAATCTTTCAAAATGGATAATCGATACCTCTATTTATCTGTGTGACATTTGTTCTGTTTTCTCCCCAGTGTCCCCAGACTTCACGGCGGATGAGCGGATGGAGATCGAAACCATCAAGATGTACAAGAAAGACCTTCTGGACGACATCCAGGTACAGTCTAACAAATAATTTCAGTCAAATAAATGTGCAAGACTTCATGTACCCATTTGGATTTACACACACGTGTAATGTGTTACACATTCTCTTATGCATATACTTAAAAATAAAATAAAATCCATAATAAAATCCATCTTAATCCATCAACAATCCAAAGGCTCTCTGTCCTTCCTCTGCATTTCTATCTGTAATTTAAATCTGCATATATTATTTGGGTAAAGTGAGTTTTCCTTTCTTTCTTTCTTTCTTTCTTTCTTTCTTTCTTTCTTTCTTTCTCATTTGTCCTGTCCAGAGGTTAAAAATGGAGATCGATAGCGTCATGGCGAACATACTCAGCTTTGAGTCTGCAGAAGAAAAGTGAGTTTCCATCTCCCTCTTGTTTCATAGAACTTCTCGTAAATGCTGGCATGCCGGCTGGGGCAATTTTATTTCAGTTTCAAAGTGACCAACCACCCACTCCATTCATCGTTATTTCCTTCAATGTTGCTTTTACTTTTAGCAAGACCATGGAGAAGGGCAAGCAGTTCTCCAGTGGGAAGAAGAAATTCAACATGGATCCCAAAAAGGTGAGCTCTGACGTGTGTGTGTGTGTGTGTGCACGCATAGGGATGTCATTAGATCTGATACTGCAATTGAAATTCTGTGCAATCTAGTTGACTTATTGTTTTAAATACTTGAAGGCTTAAATACTTGAATGATCAACAAATTTTAATAGAGGAGTGAATGTTGAAGGTTTATTTTTTTATTTTTATTTTATTTTTACTGTGGTATTGGAGTGTTTGGTGTCCATCTGAGCTCTATCTTACACGCGGTGCAAAGTGGCCCCAAGGACGGCACAAGTGTCTTTGCAAGTTTCCAACCAGCGCAGTCGTCATTTTCCCGTCCAGCGCCCACATTGCACAAACTGCCAATGCACTCGTGCCCATCTGTGTACCTGTGGGCGTGTTGGTCGTAAAACCAGGTGTGGTCAGGTGTGTGGTTGGAGCATCGCTGTCTCGAGGCAGTTGAAAGAAACAAAAAGCACGTCTGACGTCGGTGGTGCACTTTTCACTGTTGTTTTAAGGTGCATCATCAAAGTAGTGATGCTCGCCTCCATGGGTCGGTGCACAACGCGGGCCCACTCTGCTTGTTCCATTACACACCTTCCTTCGTACCTGTCAAATCCACCATTATAATATCAATCCACCGAGGTGCAAGTGCCCCTGGCTTTTAATAAGGGGAATGGGAGATGGTGCTCTGATTGGTTTCTTGCAGGTCACACCCAAAACACACCCATGATTAATACAATCGACCCTTTTGAACCATCTTTTAGTGAGCCTTTTTTTTTTTCCCACCATTGAAATACCAAAAGTTAAATAGAGTCCAAAAGCAGGATGGGTGTTTAAAGAGGCAGGCTTGTGACTGTAACTTGCTCAAATCACCATTAAAGATATTCCATTCTCCAGGAAGTAGACGTCATAGGATCTAATCTCATGGTGTCAAGTGGGTCCTTGTGAACCAACAACAAAAGTATGTACATCACATGGATTTCAAGCATGTGCACCACTATGCACATACTTGTGATTGGACCCTGTCAAGCCTGTTGATAGGGTCCAATCAACCTGTTTATTAATGAGTTAAATCATCAATAAACATAATGATAATAATAAATAATAATGATAATAATCAGAATCCAAACATAGGTTTCAGGTTAAAGATGAAAAATCCTGTGTGGTCATCAAGGCGGTTGCTATGGTGTTCTGGGTTGTTGCTAGGGTCTTGCTAGGTGGTTGCTACAATGTCTGGAGATGTTGCTACGCAGTTGCTATGGTGTTCCTGATCATAGCTAAGGCATTGCTAGGAGGTTGCCATGGTTTTGCTAGGTTGTAATAGGCCAAAAATCGCGTATAGACTGGAATTGCCAAAAATCGGTAAGTGGGAACACTTAGAAAAGTCATAGCACAGTTCTCGTTATTGTTTTTCGTGTTTGGTGTATCGGCGTAATGCCAAAACTGTGGGCGGAATTACGCACCGAAATTTGGTAGAATAATAAAAATTTGCTGATGGATGAATTGGTGTTGGCATGGTTACCTGAAATACCTGCAATCAGTGGTTGGTCAGCTCCGGGATTTCAAAGCATTTTTTTCAACCTCTTATTACAGCGCCCCCACTGGGCCAATCAGGGCAACTATGGAAAAAGACGCAGCATCCCTCCAAGTTTCACCAGGTTATACAGTTTGATCGCCTCTTTCTCTCTCTAAACCAAACATAGCCATATTTCCATAAAAATAGCACATTGTTATTTAAAAAAAAAAAAAAAATTATCATTTTGGCCAAGTAATAGGCAACACTTTTCTTTTTGTTTTCAGTTTTTTTTTTAAGTTTATTTCAGGTAATGCAGAATCAACTCTGGATATCATATAGGAGAGAAAATTATTCATCTATATAAAATTTGGTATTTAGAGAGGGTTTGCTGTTCCCCCAGTTTTCGAAACCTTTGAAATCCCATCTTGCTGTGCCTCTCTTTTGGGGGCTGAGTTAAACACCTTCAGCATTTGCGAATCGAGGCACCCCCCCCTCCGCTTCGGTACATTTTCTTGTTGCGTAGACTTCCTCTCTGACTAAACCAAAATGTATTTCTTGTGGGTCTTTGCACCAGCCGTGACTCAGAACCACAGCACAGCTCCGGCTGTGGTTTCAGTAGGTGGCCAGGCTTGTTGCAACTTTACAAAACAATTGTGTGCGATGCTAAATACAAAAAGGAATGAATTAACTTTCTGTGCTGAACTTTTTTTTTTTTTTTTTTTTTGGAAAAAGCATGTTATGTTTTAGACAAAATATATGAAAGACAAGTACAGTATCTTGGAACAATTTTCATCAGTTATACCTCAGTCTAAAATATATACAGTGTGTCACATGTCATACTGTTCCCTCAAGTTTTTTCTGACTTCTGTGTGGTTGGTATAAGCTGTGTATAGCTTTCTGTTGAATAGATGGGGTTTTCAGTTTGAATAGACTGTGGTCAGGAGAGACCGTGAACCTGCAACCTTCTGCTCTTGCTTGAACTGCTTGACTTGAAAGCTTTATGACTGTTGGGTCTTAAAAACAAATAAAAAAACAAACACAAACAAACAAGAAACAGCTTGCATTGCATCATTTCAGAAATACTGTTATTTAGAAAATGCGAATGCTTTTTATATACTAGAGACAGAAGAAAAAAAAAATCACAGTGTATTGCTTTTGCCCAGAAACAGTGCTGGCAGTGGCTGCTGCAACACATATTTTTAGAGACATTCCTGTCTTGGCAGTTGTAATGAAGAGTAAGCGGAAGAGAAACTGATTTTAAGGAATTGGAATTACAGAAACGGTGAGCTCACATGGACCGAACAGCAGCTGAAAGAGTCTGTCAGAAACTTGGAAATGAGATCATTACGAAACTAGCATTAAACTTCCATGCTCAAAGAGAAAATACACTTAACCACAGCATTTGGTGTGTGCGTGGATGTGTGTGTGTGTGTGTGTGTGTGTGCGTAGGGTATCAATTACCTGGTGGACAATAAGCTGCTGGAGGGAAAAGCCCAGTCCATCGCCGAATTTCTCTACAAGGAGGAGGGCCTCAACAAGACAGCCATTGGAGAATTCCTTGGAGAGAGGTAAGGAAGAGGAGGAGGAGGAGGAGGAGGAGGAGGAGGAGGAGGAAGAGTGGTAGAGAGGTGTAGAATAGGAGGAAACGAGGAGAAGGAGTGGGTGTGTGAGGAGTTGCATAGGAAGGTGGAAAGAAGGAGAAGGAAAATGGAGGAAGATGAGGAGAGACTGAAGGAAGTAGAGAAAAAGCGTCAGAGCAGGAAGAGCAGGAGGAGGGTGGAGAAGTGGGAAAAGAGGAGTCAAGGAGTGAGATGGGGGAGAGAGATAGACAGAGAGGATAGAAAAGGGGAACAACAAAAACAGGAGAAGAGAGGAAGATGCAAACAAGAAAATCAGCCAGGATGAGAGGAGGAAGAGGACAGAGGATGATGAAGGTGGGAAAAATTGTGAAGCAGAGGAGTCAGAAGAGGAGGGAAAATGGGAGAAGGAAAGAAATAAGAGCTGGGGAGCGGGAGAAGTCATAAAAAAGAGGATAAATAAAGGGAAAACGCAGCAGCATTTGGAAAATAGAGGGATTATGAGGACACTGACTGACTCCACATGCAGATTCAAACAGAGAAAAAAAAACAACAAATACTGAAGCATTTGTTTGGTTTCACACATCCTCTTCCTCCAACCTTCGTCCTGCAGGGAGGAGCTGCACCTCCAGACCCTGAAGGCCTTTGTGGAGCTGCACGAGTTCTCCGACCTCAACCTGGTCCAGGCACTCAGGTCAGCTCCCCTCATCATCACCTGTCTACGGTGGCCCTGAAGTGCCAAACATAAGAACATTTCAGAAAAATAAAGAGAACTAAAACTCAAAGTGACCCTAAGCCTTTGTTATTGGTCAGAATCTGTATTTATTTTTTATTGTAATCTAATGTTAAAGACCTCACACAGCATGACCTGAGCATGAGTTGAGATAAAAGTTATGGCAACACACATTGGAATAATGAAGGGATATTTTCTACAAAGGCATTCATAATATCTCATCACATGAATCATATATTAGACTTATGCTGTTTCTTCATTTTTGTTTTTAAAAAATACCCTTTGTGGCTGTTTCCAATTCAGTGTGGCCACATGTCTGCCTTTGCTGAAGTAGCATGCTTGTGTTCATACCTGGTTCAAAAACCGACACAGATGTTGACCAATAACAAAAAAAAAAAAAAAAAAAAAGTCATTCATAGCATTTAGCTCTTATCCAAAGTAATTTACAGTAAGAGGACAAAACATTTAGCTGTTGGCTTAACAGATAATGGCATCTCCATCAGTTGCAAAAATTTTAGCCTGTACTTAATTTTCCATCCATCGAAACTGGCAAAAAATTTTATGGAAACACATCAACATCAAACAGACAATTCTCATTGAAAAACAGTTAAAAACAGACAGTAAAAGACAGACACGGTGGATCAGTGTGGCCTCAGCCGTAAAAAATGTTGAATCTAAATATTGGCACAAAAATATCAGCCACTGGCATCACTAAAGCCACAGCTGGTTTAATTATGTGGTGTATACTGTAAAATCGTACGTGTGTCTGGGTTTGTGGCCGACCTGAATGTGTGTTTGTGTGTGTACAAGTGTTGGCACAGTCGCTGTAGACAAGACAAACAACAAACAGCGGCTAAAATCCCAAATGACTCATGAAATGTGTCAGGCTCGTCACTTGGAAAATGGGAATCTGCTGGCGGCGCACGCTCACATTGTTCTCCAGATTTATCCCCGTCCATGTGCTGTGCGTGTGTCGAGCTGGCGAACACACGACACAGGCATTGCTCACAAGCCTAAAAATGTGTAAACTGAGCTGTCCGCCTGCTGTTCTGCTGGTTCTGGGTGACAGACAGTTCCTGTGGAGTTTCCGCCTGCCGGGTGAGGCCCAGAAGATTGACCGCATGATGGAGGCCTTCGCCACACGCTACTGTGACTGCAACACTCACGTCTTCCAGTCAACAGGTGGGCTTCGCTTGATGCACGTCTGTCCACTTCCTGTCTGTCTCTCTCTGTGTGTGTGTGTGTGTGTGTGTGTGTGTGTGTGTGTGTGTGTGTGTGTGTGTGTGTGTGTGTGTGGAGGTGTGTGTACAAGATCTTATTCTGCTTTTCCTCTGAGAGCGAGTCTGAGTTTCAAAGTGGGGCAGCTTTCAAAAGGGAGTTCATGTCTGGTCCTCTTTTACTGTAGACATAGAGAGGCGCCACTCTTACTCATAGTGGAAAAATAGAATTATTTTATTTTATTTTAGGCTCCATATTTAGACACATGACATTTCAGCCCGTCTGTTCACCCGGGGCGTTCATGGCCCTTGAGCTGCAACTTCTCACCGCCAATTGAAGCGCTGTTTTCGCTCCTTACTGGTCGTCTTTTACTCAAATGAAAAGTAAAAGTAATATTCTGTGACATTCATTAGTTCATTCTTACAAATAAATGTTTCTTTAGTATTTGATATAACACAACAGTGATTCAACTTGTGCACACTTTAATTTGGTTGTGCAGCACACTCAGCGTCAAGTAGTCTTTTCCGAGAAAAGACGCCACAGAAAGTCACACATCAAGCACCATACCTGTCCTGACCGCTCATCAGTCCTGATTGTCTCTGTTTACCACACATATCGTCTGCTTAATTGTGTTCACAATATACTTTGGTAGCTCAGAGGTCCAGGCTGACTTACCCGCATTCACTTCCATTCATGTTGAAACAAGTGCCGGCCCTCAGTCACTGGTGCCCCGCTGGCTTGGTGCAAGTCATGTAACCATGGCATTTGCACATTTTGGCCTGAAGGTGGTGCTAGAGGAAAGGTCATGAGGTCAGCAAAGTTGACAGGGTTCATCCTCAGGGGAGTATGGAGCCCTGGAGAGGCCATCGATTCACAAAATACCAATTTGTGCATACAATTTCCAAATTGATGACATTTTGCCCACATGATGCCAGAGACTGAGGCCCTGCTGCTGCACGTGTGCCCTGGGAGGTTACTGCACCCATGCTGAATGATATATTGTAATATGAACTGCATCAATGCAAATTCATAATACATTCAAAATTCAAATTCCCCCTTGTGAAGTGTATGCACAACCATCTAGAGCCATGCAGTCTGCTGTTGCCTTGCAGTTGGCTCACACTGGAGTCAGTGATTTGATTCAAGTCACTGTATTGCTGACGGTGGAGTCCATGCACCCTTTGGATCCTCCTGCTCATTAAAAATCCATAAGAGGTCATAGTTCTCAACCTAGGTCATTAACATATCCCCATGTCCAAAAAAAAAAAAAAAGAAAAATGCCCCGTTAAATTTAAAAGTACCACACACAGGTTGTTCAATCTTGTGAATACCTGCTGAGCACGTATGCTTGCTGGAAATACTGTGTCAACTCTGTTATAAATTCACTTAAACTTTAAGTTGAACTGGAAGAGGTTTTTTTGTGAACTCCTGAGAGCTCTGGTGAAATTTAAGTGGCCTCCTAGCTAGAGAAAGCTGCTTAATTTAGTCAAAAGTCAGGCTGAACACAAAGTGCTGCCTCTAATTCTAATTTAATCAAGCTATCAATCCCATACATTTAGTATTTAAGCGTGAATTTTAAGTGATTATAATAGAGTAAAGCAGTAATTTTAGCTTACATGCTGGCCAAGTATGGAATTAACAGACAAAAAAACAACCCCATAGGTCGTTTGTACAGCAGTTTAGCACAGCATAGGGTTACGTGTTAAAGTTAAGCGCCCTCTAGTGGTCCTGTAAATGACGGCACTGCGGTGTAGCGTTAAGGGAGCGATAAAGTCCAAGGTTCAAGGTGGATGTTGGTGTGCTGGATGGGTCTGTCAAGGCGCCATTCTCTCAAAGTTCAAATCTAAGCTAGAGTGGTGTTCGTTCTTAGGTTGCTTCCATTTTGTAACCTTAAACATGACTTTTTCCGAACTTAACCACTACAACAAGCCTTTCTCCAACCTTCACAATAACCTTAACCAAGTATTTTTAGTGGCTCAGTCAAGAAACAGTCATCTGGGTCATATCAGAGGGTTGGAAGAAGCAAATTATGTGGTTGTATGGATTGAATACCAACTTTCAACTTTTATGGAGCAGTTTTTTCAGATTTTTTCAACATGAGTGGAAATGAATTGGGGATAAGTCACACTTGACTCCTAAGCTCCCAAAACTTTCACGTACAATCATGAGAAGCGAGAATAGGACCGGTATGGCCATTCAAATTTCCAGAAAGAGCGACAGGGCTTTGTTTAGAATAAATAGAAGAAGATCTGGGCAGTTAGTATAAGCAGCGATAACCTCCATGGCTGAATAGATTAGAGAAGAGCATCACCAACAGAAACTCATTTATGAATCTTTATATGAGCAATCGCATCATCTCGCTTTGTGTTCTTCTGTCTGTTTCTCTTCCTGCATCTTTTTTTTTGTCTGTCCAACTTTCTGCGCCTTTTTTTCTCAACGTCGCCATCTTTTTTCTTTCCCTCTGTGTCCCTGTTGTGTTTCTCTTCACATGTTACGACCGCCACGCAGTGAATTCAAATTTTGCTTCTTCTTACCGCGTGTGTTTGTCTACCTGCAACACCAGACACCTGCTACATCTTGTCCTTTGCCATCATCATGCTGAACACCAGCCTCCACAACCCCAACGTGAAGGACAAGACCACCCTGGAGCGCTTCATCTCCATGAACAGAGGCATCAACAATGGAGGGGATCTGCCCAATGATCTGCTCACGGTGAGTCCCACCAGCCAATCACGGCAGCCACACCGGACACCACAAAATACTAACAGACCATCAGACTTCAGGTTCCAGACGTAAACTCCCAATTTGTTTTCCCAACTAGGGAATTTGATTATTAGTCGTAATGTTTTAACAGTATAAGGTCGACTTACCCCGAAACTGAAATTATTGAAGAAGCCATTAGTCAGTCTGCTTTTAATGTTCTACTCAAAAATTGGGTTTTAATCCTCACTTCTTTGGGAAATACTATACTGCCCCAAAATACTAATTGGTTAACTTAATTTGGTCATTTGCACTGGGTCAGCACCAATTGCACTCCTGAATGGCCAGGAAGGCTCCTTTTGGTCCTTTTCGAGGTTCTTCCCTTTTTCCCCATCATCTGTGCTTTTTTCAAGTTCAAGTTCAAGTCAGGTCTGTTAAGCCCTTTGAGACTGCAAGCAGTGATTTTGGCCTATAATTAAACTTGAATTTAACTTGAACTTGAAAAGATTTTCCACCAATCGGAGCCATTGTTGTTTCCCTTGAAACACTGCCAGCTCTAAAGTTGTGTGTGTTATAGGAAGGCCACCTGTATCTCTGATTGGTGCTGCCAGTTGAGTTATGATCAGACTTGATATTATCGGACAGCTGATTGATTTGTTTCATGGCAGGATTCAGGGAGTTGCTGTCCAGAAGTTGAACCACAGCAAATATGGAAACATGGAAAGATAGAGGCAGGGAAATATACTGTGAAATGATGTTATCCATGGTGTTTTTATTTTTTATTTAACTGTTTCCCTCTTAGAAACTGTATGAGAGCATACGCAACGAGCCATTCAAAATCCCAGAGGACGACGGGAACGACCTGACACACACCTTCTTCAACCCTGACCGAGAAGGCTGGCTCCTCAAACTCGGTAAAACACCTCTCACCAGGATAGTGTGCGTCTTTGCCTGTTGTTCATTATTTGAGCCATGAAAGGGAACGAAAGCACCAAAAGCCCGTCACCTGCAGAGCGAGGTGTCTCAGATGTCTCATCTTCACTGAAACAAGAAGTCACATCCAGCGTTGATTACACACATGAAGAAGTGGGACAAAAAGCAGAAATGTACCAAGGAAATGACAAGGGAATTACTTAGTATACATTCATACAGCCAGATGCAAACCAGACATTTTTAGGTTGTAGATTAACAAACTCTAATTAATCATATGTATGATTCAGAAAACAATATTTTCATAAATGTTTTGGCAGCAGATAACTGTGGCTCCTTTCGTAATTTCTTATTTAAAATGGTGTATTTCAGGAGGCCGAGTGAAGACGTGGAAGAGGCGATGGTTCATTCTGACTGACAACTGCCTGTACTACTTTGAGTTCACCACTGTAAGGCTTTCCATTTCACCTTCATATCTGCCTGAACCTCTTCTCCTCCTCTGATTCATACCACCAATCTCCTCATCACTTTCTATTTTTACCTCTTTGATCTAATCTCAGCTCCGACCCACAATCCTTTCCCACAAACTGGGTAACACAGCCACATTACATATGATACTGACAGTATTGAAATATTAGGCAGTATTTCATTTTTCAGTGTGAGACTCAAGGAAAAGGAATCCTTCTCATTCAGATGATTTAAGTCTTTGTAGTCTCTGTAGAAAAAATATGTGAATGTGGAAAGGTACATATTCTAGCTGCTTTAAGTACAGCATGTCACTATTAATGCATGTCAATATACTGTGCCATTAGATGTTACATATAAGCTCCCATTTTTTTATTTATTCATTTATTTATTTAAATTTTTTGCTTTTCTTTTGGCCATATCTCTGATCGCTTGTCAGTCAAACTGTGCGGGCTATGTTCTTTCGATTTCTGTTAATGAATTTTGAGTTTCCGTAGGTGCCACTTTGTTCTTATTTCTTCTTTTTTTGTCTGCTGAATAACAATCCAACTCTTCTGTTCAGTCTAAACAAACATTTATTTATTTGAAAATGTCTTGCATTAATACTCTCAAGCTTCTCAACTTTCGACCACACCAATTCTCTCTTAACTTCTCCGTTTACCTCCTCATCCATCCTCTGACTCGCTCCATCTCTTTATTGTTGTTTTCATCTGTCTGGATGTCTCAATATCTACATTTCTCTCTCTCTCTATGTGTGTGTGTGTGTGTGTGTGTGTGCGTGTGTCTGCAGGACAAAGAGCCCAGAGGCATCATCCCTCTTGAAAACCTGTGTGTCAGAGAAGTGCCCTATCCACGGAAACCTGTAAGTTACTGTCATCTTATGTTTTGCATTATAAGGCATCATATGCAATTACGTATGTATAGTGTGTAGTATGTGTATATTAATGGCTGTACAGTTAAATACACTGCTGCTCATACACTGCTCATACACTGATCCTGCTGTATCATCTCTTTCGTCTAGTACTGTCTGGAGCTGTACAACCCCAACAGCCGAGGGCAGAAGATCAAGGCGTGCAAAACAGAGACAGACGGCCGAGTGGTGGAGGGGAAGCACCAGTCCTACACCATCTGTGCTGCCAGCGCTGAGGAGAGAGACTCCTGGATCGAGGCTATCAGGTCAGAGCATGCACACACACACACACACACATACACACACATCCAAACACACAGCATGAAAACGTGCAAACAAAAACCTGCACAGGAATATGCAAACATCCATACACAATGGGATGCATAAACTTGTGTATATGCAAATGCAAGCAAACACACACACAGAGCTTTCTAATACATGCTGCACTGTCCTTGTGACGACTCTCACTGGCTACATTCGCTCTGTGACCGTGAACCCTAACCATAACGGTCTAGATTTCATGCCTTACCTTAACCTTAACCTGGATATAATCCTGATTTTGTCCTACAAACCACAAAAAAAGGGGATATTATGGATTCAGCGTCACATTTGCTGCACACACACCTCCTCGCTGTGAATGCAATAACTCAGACACCTTTTATATGAATCTTCTCAATGTTGCTGAGCACATTCATGACCCATAGAGGTGGAACCATAATAATTTTGGTGAAGCCATGACATCTCTTCTTGGCACTAGCATCAGGTCAAGCTTTGTTAATTTGTGAACACAGTAAGGATTCAGGTTGTTTCATGTCTTAATCCTAATCTAGCAGGATATATTCCTCATCTTTCTGTGCTTTATGAGGTTTGATCACCTTAAGTATTGGAATACAAGAACATGCACAAACACAAACTACACACACTTTTCACTGTTCTACACTGCAGCAACGTCTCCATGTGACGATCTTCTTTACCTTAAACAGAGCAAGCATCACCAAGGATCCGTTCTACGACCTGGTCTCTGTCCGCAAGAAGAAGGTGATAAACCAAGCCCCCCAGGACTGAGCGGACTAGCGCCCCCTATGGAGACATTCTGGTTACCACAATGGGCCTCCACCCCCTCCTTTTAGACTGTATTAATACAGCCACGTGAACTCTGCCAGGAGACCGGAGGCTAGACAGTAGGAAGTTAACAGAGGTCATTCGGGATAAAAGAGGGGCCTCTCTTTCCACTTCTCATTTTTGGGACTTAACTTCATGGTGTCAAAGGTGACAAAAGTAAGCAATTATTTGTTATTTGCACTGTCAACTTGACTGGCTAGATACTGTTTGTTGGGAAAATGACAAAAAAGGGAGATAAAGGAATATACTGATCCACGCATGCGAATAATTTTTCTGCCTCTGATCACAGTGTTGGAAAGGATCTCTTCTTTCTTTCTCTTGACGTGACATGGCTATTGCGTTTTGGTGTTTTGGCGCCTGTCCGCAGTATTTTTTACTTTATATGAATACGACAGTGCCGAGGAGACAAATCAAGCATGTGACAGCGCATCAGTTCTGTGTATGCTATTAAAAGAGAGGGAGGCAAGCAGCGCTGTCAGCTTCCTCTTGGCTCTCGCAAGTCACCAAAGTAGACACCCTCAAGTTGCGCTGTTTAAAGCAGCTCCGCTTCAGCAGGGCAGTTCAAGCCTCACTCCAAAATGGCTCATCGGCCGTTTGAAAGTAAACGTTCTCTGTTCTGACAAAGGGATCCTGGGCTTGAAAGTCGGTCGCTGTTAATGTTTTGGGCGTCATCTCGACATATTTCCTTATGAAACGCTCAATGTGCATTGTATTAACACTTTGAAAAATGAATATACAGTGATTAGACATTTGTTCAGTGTGTTTGAAATGTTATAGTGCTTAGTGAAGTGACTTAGCATTGCATTTTCAGTATTTCACTTAGCTTCTAAGTACAGTGCAGCAGCGTCCGTGCAATACGCAGCAGGTCCAAATCGTTTTCAGTAAAATGTGTACATACTGTATAAAATAAGTATTACATCTCAACTTTATATGTATTTGTAACTATTGCATGTGTTCTGTTCCGATGAAGAGGATATTTAAGAATAAAAAATGTGTGAAGATTTGTGTTGACGTGTGAAACTACATGCTGTTTTTGTTCATAAAGGCAAACAATATCACCTGTGTTTCCAGATGAGCGCTCTCTGAAACTAACACGCCATGTCTCATTTCCTCATATTCAGCGTGTGTGTGTGCGTTTAAAGCTGTCAGTGTGTGACCACAGAAATTTAACCAGCATTCGTAGAGATAACAGCAATATTTCTAAAAAGCTACAGGCAGACTCTATACTCCCAACATTTTAGTTTAGTTTATTGTGCCATGGTATATGTAGGCTTAATTACCACCAAGGGTCGTGTCGGTCTGTTTTGCAGTAATTCCCTTTCATCCAAAACAGTTTTCTCTCATGGGAGATATTGAAGTTAACGTTGACCTTGAGGTCACGTACATCTTCCTCTACTCAACGTTTGCAGATAATGTCTAATATAAATATGTTGAACAGTCTGTGCTTGCTTTTTTAACCTTTATTTAACCAGGAGATCTGGCCAAGATATCACACCAGTTATAACTTAAACAGAATAAAATGCAGCAGATAGGGAATCTAGACATCAATCACATACAAGGAAGAGGACAAGTCCAGCTAAAATGAGGAAGTTGCATTTCTCACTTACATTTCACATGGCTCTAAAGTCTTTCAAGGGGACCAGATCAATAAGATATGGTGTGTAGTGTGAAGTCGTCGACGTAGACTTAGTGACAGCTTGTCTGCTGAATCATAAAATGTAAAATGATGAGTGCAGGAACCAGAGTTTGTTCTAAAACGTGGAGCACTGTGGTACACAGAATGTGTGGAGGATGCAGCCTGCTTGTAGATAACATCTAGTCGAAAAGGCAGCCTGCACAGGTGAGGGTTAGGGCTCACATGGTGAAACATGAGGTTGTTGAAATGCTGCCTGAAGCTCATTAAGGGCTTGGCTCAGAGAAGGGGCGACTGAGTTTACAACTATATCATCCAAATAAGCACCTTTATTTGATTATAATGTGCAATTTTATATTAATTGCACATTTAGCTGTTGGCAAGTCCCTCCCAATGTTGTGTACAAGCACAGAAAATAAATAGGAGTTAAAAACAAATCTTGTGAGACACCCTTCGAAATATCAAAATATTCTGATTTACGACCACCGGTAAAAAAAACATGTTGTGTGCACTCTTTAAGATCATTTCTGCACCATTTTAAAGCCATGTCCCCTATTCCAGTGTCTGTGGAGGTTCTTAGTCATCTAGGTCATGGTTCAAGTCATCAAGTCACGGGCCAGCTTAATTTGTTTGTACGTTCTCAAAGACGTTTCACCTCACACAGTGTGGGGACGTTATCCACCAAGCCAGCGACCCCTTCTTAGATGAGAGATGAAATGTCTTCGAGAATCTACAATCAAGTCCAGGTCATCTCACTTCAACTCTATGTGGAGCCCTTAGTCCAATATCACTTAATCTGTTTAGCCAATAGACTCTGAATCTTAAAAACTGTTTTCACTTCCTTGTTTACACCATGGATTAAGACTGAAATAAACCAATATGGTGCTGTCATTGGACATCCCTGCAGAGATTCTTAAAACGAATCTAAAATTGTGTCTGGATTTACACAAAACATGCCCACCCCCATTGCACTCTTGTGACCCGTGACGATATACATAATTTTCCGTCCGTGATTTCGACATTAGTGAAAAGATTTGATCTGCATCACTGAGTTTTGAGAAGCATGTTTTTTTTTTTTTTTTATGGGGCAAATGTAGCCCAGGACTGGACTTCATTCACTTTGGTTAAAGCAGCATCTCTGATTTGAGATATTATAGCCGTCATTTAGAGAAACTCATGTTTGCAAACAACTTATCCTGGAATCCTCCTGGAATCCCCTTTTTGAAAATGTTTATAGGACTTGTCACATCCTTTGATAAGCATATGGTTAGCCCTTAGCTCTTTGCTGCTGCAAAACCACTAAATGATGGTTGCATTGGTAACTAATATTTGGACATGATATGTGTCAGTAAAATTAGTTTAAGTATTGGCGTGACTCCATCTCTTCCTGCTGCAACTTCCTGTTTCACTGTTGCACCATATCCCCCACCCCACCCCCCATCCTCTCAACGCAAAGTTTCCGTCAGACCCGCTGTTAGTTCCTCTCTTGAGGTTAGAGCTGTTAGCAACAACAGATATGAAGGGGTGGGGGGGTGGAGGGGGTGATGCTTTCTCTCACTGCGCACACCCATACAGGCACGTGTGCAGTTCAATTCACTGGTTACAGGGTGCAGTGGATGTTTCTCTCCACTAGGTGGCCCCATCCTCCAACTGAAGCCTCATGACAAATCTCTTTCAAGGTCCAACCCTCAACTCAGAATGTGAATGAAATTCACATTCTGTCATTTCTGTCACAGAAATAAATACAGTGAAAGCCATTTCCACTTTAAAATTCATCAAGATGTTGTTGTTGTAAGGGCCAGCTGTGTCTGAGAGGAAACTCAAATTAACTCATGTTTTAAATGTTCATAGTTACACGGGAAAAGGAGCAACAGAGCTATATGTTAAGTTACGCTGGAATAGAAAAATGTGAGAACCTCACTGTTCAAATATAAGTCCCACTGTTTGACAAGAAAATCACGTTGCACCTTTACAGCTACTCATTAGTAACCATTTATTGAACACAAAGAACACGACATCCCACAACTATTTAGTGCATCAAATACAAACTGAGACAAATGACAACACAAAGCAACAAAGCATGTACAGTCATAAAAACTCTATCAGGACTCCAGACAATTAAAATAGATCCAAGACCTCCTCGCCACACTAGCAATGTGGCTATGCACGTCATCACGTTGAAATACACAGGCATGGCCCGACATCATTATAAATCAATAGTTCAAATACAGTCATCATGTCTTCCATTTAACTAAAAAACGTTTTTGGTCCTTTTAATCAGACATGGGATGTTTATTTACCTTGACAGTTTCAGAGGTCAATTGTCACTCTTCTCTGACAATGTCACACTAACCTCGCGACAACTGCCACCTACAGTACATGCAGTAGGTTACTGTAGTGGGTGGCAGACGTCAGACTGGGAATGGGCAGCTAGCCCCGGGGTATTATTATTATTTTATTATATTATTATATTATTATAATCAATGCAGGTTAAATACGGGAAATTTACGGGAAAATACTAATACGGGAGGGGGCCGGGAAAGGAGGGTAAAATACGGGAAAATCCCGGCCAAAACGGGATACTTGACAGGTATGAAGTAGTGCAATAGAACAGTGCTTCATTTGGCACATACATGAGATGAAATTACTCGCTTGGTGGAAACAAATACCTCTGTAACTTGAAGGGGTTTGAATTGGGGTGAATTAGACACATAACCTCAAGTGCTGGTGTGGCGGCCCTCTAAGAATGATTTACGAGTTGAAGTCTACACAAAGAGAGGCTTTACACGCTGGCAGCTTCAAATGGCAGCAAGAGGTAACTGTGAAAAGTCAAGATGTTTGTTCTTCTTAGCAGCTGGTGGAGGTGGAGGTGTTAAAGAAGTTCACCCATTGTTAGTAGTGGCACTGGACTTTGGCATCAAACACATAAAAGAGGACATTTTACAACAGCAGGAAGACACATTCGCTTGGTCAGGAGGCACCTACTTTGTGTAAGGCACTGATTTTGTTAAGAACTTTGTTATAAACCAAAAACACACCTGACATACATTCAGTACGGCGTGATGAAGTATCCACAACACTGCACAACCCGAGGTGTCATGAGTTTTAAGGAAGTAATTATGGAAGTCTTAAGAATGTGTAATGACACTCTGCGGTAAAAGACTGGTTGGACTTCATAGCGCGGCACCTTGGATCAGGACAAAATGCAAGATGGTTTTGACTCCTGTCCAGACTTTAGGCCTGTGAGGAAAAAGAGAAATAAAAACATTATACAGAGCTTGGTGTGGAGAGGGAAAGAAATGAAAAGAAAAGGGAGAGATAAAGTCAAAAGGGCACAATAAAACACGTGTAAACTTTTGTCAAACATTTCCTACCTACCATGACGCACACATACACACACACTCTCCCAGCAGAAGACGGGGAAAGAATGGTGTCATGTTTTTCAGAGAGTGAGGGAAACAGAAAACAGCTAAATAAAATGAGAGTTTATTTTTTTTCTCACAGAGAGAAAAAAAAAACATACAAAGAGAAAAAAATGAAGAGTTTTATTCCAAAATGCTATATCGCCATTATAATAAAAAGTAATGATATGAATTGTCTCATTCACTATCCTTTCAAAATAGTGTCTCAAAACATGTTACTGCCCTATTGAATAGTGATTTACATTGCCACTACTTACCATGCATTCCATAATTCATCATTTAATTTGTAAGAACAGATAACACTGTTTTCCAATGGGCGATATTTCAATTTGGAACCAATCTCTTCAAATATCCAGTTATTCAGTCCCGACTTACTCTCATTGTCCTGTCCCGTCAGCACAGATTCACTCTTTGAGCCAAACTTAGAGAACTTCTTAGTCTTACGCCTGGATGGAGATTTCACAAACACCTCCAGGCTGTCCTCGCCCTCATCGGCCTTGCTGGTTTCCGCAGGGGACGGGCACCGGCTGCTTTCCGTGCTATTGACTGAAAGCTTACTGGGCGACTTCCCCTTGAAGAGTTTCGACTTGAACGTGAACCGTGGTTTCTTGCTCAGAGAAACCCCAAAGGGCTTCTTGAGGCTTTCTTGCATGTCTTCTGAAGGCAGTGGATTCAGCCTGTCCATCTTCTCACTGCTGGCTGCTCTGGGCCTCCCTGCGTCCATGTCCTCTTGAATCTCAGCCAGGACCGACGCCTTCCTGATTCCTGACTCTTGTAGGGACCCAGGTGGACGCGGCCGGTCCTCAAACACCAAGAAGTATTTGGGGTTGTAGTATTTGTGTGCAGGCACTTTGATGTCACCCTTCCGCGAGTCGCCTAAGCTGACCTGGAACCGGGATGTGGTGGCTGGTAAAGGAGGGCGATCCACTTTAGCGCGCGTAAAGGTGGCAGTCCTGTTGGCGGGCCGGCCGATGTTGAACTCTTTGTAGAGGTCTAATTTGTCGGAGATGGCGTAAAGCTCCCGGAAGTCTCGATCAAAGAACTCAACCACCTGGCCCGTCATCACCGTGATCATGTTTCGGTCCATACGAGACGTGCACCAGGAGAAACTGCGGAAAAGAACAGTTCATGTTCAGGTTACAGCTTGAAATGAAATTTCAAATCGTCACAAGGCAAGCGAACAACAGTCAACTGTGAACGCAAGATACTGATGACGGTTTCAGGCATGCAGCATAAATCAAATGATTCAACATCACTGACAAACATCCATGGCCCTTTGCTTTTTCTTTTTTTCTATACAGTAGCATCATTATGAATAAAGCCTTCTTGACATGGCTTGTCTTAACGGTACCTTACGCCCACCATGTTCAAGATCTAAACACCCTAATGGACACAAATCTATGCATCAAAAATTGTCCATTTTGTTTACAGAACCAATTTGGCCCCATAGTTATGATGCAGAGAAACCAAAGCAGACAATGTGGACACTGAAATTTGTCAGCCAAATAAAAAAAAAAAAAAAAAAATGGGGAAAAAAAGAAAAAAGAAAAGAAAAAAATAATAAAACACTATTTGATCAAAGAAAACGAGTGCTCAGTTACTAAGTTATTTGTTAGGTTTGTCTCTCGTCACCAGACATTAGGCAAAGTCTTCAGTCTTCTGATGTTACCAACCCACATAACGCTTGAATGAGTTAATGAGCTTTAGTCAGTGGTTTTAAATGCCATGAATGAGGAAATGTAACTCTATCAAAGAAAATCCTTCGCAGGTGATTTCCAACTCACGGTAAAGCATTGTGCTCTTTCAACATTTCAGGTAAGAGGTGCAGGAACTGAAGCAAAGAAAATTAGTGAAACGTGTAAAGTCTGCTCCCGGAGTTTTTGTTTTTCTCTCTCTGATGTGGGGTTTCACCCTGAAATGGTCGAGTTTTGACCTTGGTCTGATAAGAAGCTGCTTGAGCTGGAAATGTTATACTGGTGACAGAACAGATTTCCTTGGAAGTATCTGACAGTGTTGTGGTCACAAAAAAAAAAAAAATGTCTTGTAAACAGTTGAAATTTCTTATAAACCATTGCATACCACACAATCCCAGACTTGGCAATGGCCAGTTTGAGGCATAGTTGTCAACTTTAGTGGCAGTACTCCTTAAATCTTTATTATGAGAGCAATTCTCCAGAGCACATCCATATGAAAAAAAAGTGAACACACAAATGAGAATAAAATATTACACAAGCACAAGAGGAATAAAAAAGCAATTGTTCAAAAAGTGAAAAGCTTCATAAAGTTAAAAGCTGGAAAGTGAAAACACACGCATACGCACTCTATACACACACACACACACACACACACACACACACACACATACAGAGCTCACCTATAGGAGCCAAACATGACTTTTTCCCCATCTACCAGCATGTATTTATTACAGAGCGAGCCGGGCAGTCTGCCGAAGGACAGGGCAAAGCCGGTTCCACGCAGGGTTCTGGTGCGGATGTTCTGCACACACAAAGGGTTAAAGTCACAACCCTGGTAGGAATACTGCACACCATCAGCAAATGCTAGTAGGATGTCAATAACAAGGGATATCTGAACAACAAATGATGAGGATTTAGTGTCCCTCCCAGAATTTATTCTTGTCAGGGTGAAAAAAAAAAATAAAAACAAAAACCCTTTGAAACAGAAATGAGACCATCATGGGAGCCAAATTCTCCACTGAAATCCAGACTAATGAAATTCTTGTAGGTTTAAAAGCTCCTATTCAGTGGTAGAGGAAATTGAAATGGAAAAAAAAAGAGCACAGAAAATCATATTTTACAGTAGGATGACCAACGTTTTTGTAGCTGTTCCCATCATGTCAGCAATGACAGACTGCCCAACATCTGATATTTAATAAAGGGCTGATATCTAACAAAATGTATTGGTTAACTGATATCCTAACTCCTTTGCTCTTGTAAAGTAGGCTTATTTCTGATTAACAGAAGCCGTTGCACTTCATACACTGTGGCAGGTTTTATAACACTATGGCATTTCAGATTTTAAGCACATCTATCATGATAATGGAAAAAACTAGAAAAATGAGGCTCAGGTTGAAAATCAACACAAGTTTCCCTCAAGGCCTGTGCCATATTCATCTCCTGTGTGAGGATGCCCTCTTACCCGAAGGTGCTGCTCGGCGATTTTCAGCCTGTGGCACATATCCAGGAAGTGCGGCACGGCTTGGTCATCCAGCAAGATGTAGACGGGCACGGCGCGACGCCAGGCCGCGTCCATCAGGTCCTGGAGGATGTGCAGATCTGTGAGCATGTCCATCACTATGGCGATCACCTGGGAGAGACAGGAGTCAAGCAGTTTTATTTTGCACAGTTTAATCAATCAATCAATCAATCAATCAATCATACTTTATTTGTCCCCAGGGGGAAATTTGGTTTAAAGCGCAGAACATATCTCCGGAGGAAAATACAGGGGAAAAAAAAACTCTGAGGTACTTGACTGACAGCAGCCTGAGGTAATTACATGATTTATGATAACAATAATAGGTATGCCACTCATCTATTCACCTTGCTGCGTCCAAAATATTGAGCTACCAAGGCACAGGACTCCCATTAAGCACAATACAGCTCAATACAGTGCCAGAGACTTTCTCAAACAACCTGTTCAACATATCTGTTCAATCCAACTGTAATAATAATGTTATGATAAGAATATAATGATAGAATAATAAAAATAGTCATTAAAATCAGACAGAAAAGAGGCAGCGACTGACTGAAGAACTGACAAGGTATTTTCCAAAAGACTATTTCCACTTTAAAAATCATAAGTAATAGAACTTCATAACTGATGTTTTCAAATATATATCTGGTATCCTCCAACACTAGTATTTTCTCAGTATAGGTCTTAAGATGAATGATGTTTTCAACCAAGGGCTTCACTTAACAAACATGGTCCTATATGCCTTCATGATGTTTTAGTTATGATAACAATGACTCCAATTATTCAAGTAACTGGATAAAAAATACATTTATTAAAGAGCAATAATGAATACACACAAGAAAAAAGAGTAGGCCAGGTGACTCTCGTTAAATAGTACGACACGTTCGGCTCACTTCGCGTGAAGGCTGTTTCACAGGTTCTGAAAGGATTTTCCATCGGCAGCTACAAGGTGCCAGGTTAAATTCCTGAAATCTGATTTAGTCCCGGCTGAGGAGGTGACACTAAAATTTGAGTTCCAGGAACTTTTAGGCGGAGCCTGCGGGGACGTGGTCCAAGCGGTGATTTGGCAACACTTCCGTATGCGCTATCAGATGACAGCAGCACAAAGCAGCCAGCGCAAAACAAACAGCAAAACAAACTGCAAGTTGCACTAACAGGTTCATGTCCTGATGATTATTTGGTGAGAATAAAGACCCTGAACTCTTCATGTGCACAAAGGATTTTTAGTGATCAAATTATTCAAGTTCCTCAAGGAATCATTTCAGCCCTAGGTATATTCTAAGACAATCAGCTATGATCCATCCCAATATTTAAGAAACAATTCTTTAGAAAAGGCAAAATAATTTTCCAGTAAACAGGAATCAATCATGTTTTTCAGTGTTTTACTACGCACAGTGACAGGACAGTTCCAGATAAAATACCTAAAGGCAGGGACCAAATACAACGCAGGGTAACTCAAATATGCCATCTGTGCAAATTAAACTGAAAACTGGCATCAATCAATAACATCTGACAAGAGGAAGTACAGTGCTATACTGCATTATCGATTTCTTTTTCCATCCCTAACCAACGTGCAATAAAGCAAAAGTTTTCCTCAAAGTTCCTGAACGCTTATTCCCTCCAGGAGATCACTCTTGGTCTTGGTGTGGTGAGAATATATTTTTTTTTTTTGCAGCTGCAAGAGGTTGATTTTAGGCCCGGCCGCCCACTGAGCATCTCGACTCTCTTCCCTGTCCACAGCCAAGAAAAAAAAAACAACATGAGACACTTAAGCCGACGAAGAAACCAACAGGTGAAGCTAGTCTAATCTAATCTAATCTGTTTAAGTGGAGCATTTAGGGCCCCGTTGGAGTTGTGAAGCCACATGAAACAGTCTCAGCTGGCTTTCCAACAGCACAGGCAGTGAGGCACAACACTGCATTATCACTGTGCTGTCTTCCAGTAAAGCCAGCAGACAGTGTTGTGAGGAAATCAGCTGAGGAATTTGTCTGTGTAAGCAGCGTTTTTATCTCAAGAACGGCTCCCATACTGCTTTCACTTTCCCCTCTGCCTGAACCGTCACCCTCGAGATCTCCAGACGTTTCTCTGTGCTTATATCAAAGAAAATAATAACTGGTGATATAAGCAAAACAAAATGTCTCATCTATAAAAAAACTTAAGATTAAAAGTGAGTATTTACATGCCCGCTGTATTGTGCATTCTTTTATGATGTTTCATCTTGTTTCACCATGTAAAGCCCTTTGGAACGGTATGTTTCGGAAAAGTGCTGTATAAATAATTTATTATTTACTCATTTTACATTGGCCTAAACTTCCCCTGCCACCAAAATCCCAGGTAATCCGCTTCAGATTAAGGCTGGGCAAATTATCACAATATATTTTTCCTCAATATCAATATCAAAAATAAGTTGAACAAAATATTGATCAGTTTACAGTCAGATCATGTGGCAAGAATAGAGGAAGAGACACACACCGCACACAGGAACTGCACACTGTGTTGTCTTGGAGGCTAAAAGAGATTAGCATAATGCTAATTATTAAGACTAGCACCCTCCATCGTTGGTATTGACTGAAATAATGCATTATATTGTGTATTATATTGTATTATAACATTTCCCAGCCCTACTTCAGCTCCAGTCAGCGAAAGTGTGTATGTGTTTATCATGCAACGATTCAATGCTGCAACCCTGTCACCATAATAAAATGTCGCATATTACGTCTGCAAATCAACAAATACATTGAAATTTCTAAGGTTAGCTGCTTTCATTTGCTTTGTTCGCTTCGTTATCCAACAAAACTACTTGGTTAGGAGGTCAAAGTCAACGTGACAAATGTTAGCTAACGTTAACTAGCTAATGTTAGCTAGTTCAATAATATTGGCTAGTGAACATATAGCTAGCAAATGTTAGCTTGTTAGCTGCTTTCATTTGCTTTGTTCGCTTCGTTATCCACCGAAACTTCTTGGTTAAGGGTTAGGAAAAAGTCAAGTTCAATGTTACGAAATGTTCGGTAACGTTCACTAATATTCGCTAGTGAACATTAAGGTTAAGGTTAGGAAAACGTCAAGGTTAAATCAACAAATACAATGAAATTTCTAACATTCACTCATTAGCTGTTTTAGCTACTTTCATTCGCTTTGTTAGCTTCGTTATCCACCAAAACGACTTGGTTAAGGTTAGGAAAAGGTCAGGGGTAACGTCGTTACATTAGCTGGCTACTTCGGCCTGAAGAAGCAAAGTTCTGCTGATTGTGCCGTCTGACACCTGCCTGCTAACACTTTATTTTTTATTATTTATGTATTTATTTTTACATTTTTCGCTGTCTTTGTACTACTTGAAAACAAGACATTCACAGGATCCTTGGTGTGCAAAAACGTAAAACACCAATATTTTTCCCCCCCTGGTGCCGGGGCTGAAACGTGTGTTTCTCAGTGCACAGACAGCAGATGTTGCTCTGTATCCATACATCCATAAACGACCATGAGTGACAGAGAGAGGTGCTCGGTAAAGAAACTAGAGCCAGACGGAGGACAAAGACGATCAGAAGAAGCCGTTCTTTGTAAACAAGTTAGGAGAAATCCAATTTGCCCTTCTGCTGCTCAAATTGCCAAGAAATTCATGGGGGAAAAAAAGAGTCTCTTTAAATTTGTGACAAATGTTCACCTCTTAGGGCAGAAAGGAGCTATTGTTTCCACGCGGTGAGTCGCCAAGGTAACAACACACTGTGACCTGCAGTCATACATCATACAGGCAACACGACACACAGCACACAATAACAATTTCAATATCTGTGTGTGGAGAGACGAACATGGTAGCACTCTGGAAACTGGTCGGTCAACATGTGTTATCTCATGCGTGCATGTGTGTGTGCGTGTGTGTGTGTTTGTGTTTGTAAGTATTTTAAGATCAGCTCACTCCCTTTCTTATAAATGAGATCAAGTTAAAATTCAAAGCAGCTACATTTTGTTCTGTGGAATCCTGTTTGGCAAACGCACAAACACACACGCACACACACACACACACACACACACAACCCAATTTGTTATTTATTTAACACACAGGTATGGCGACATGCCGCCACCTTCCTTTGGAAAACACCCTTCAAAGAGACGTAAAAACATTAAGATAACACTGATGCAGATTTCCTTCTAAACACATCTTGTCCTGTAAAAATAAAATACAGTTAAAAAAACAAACTAAATTTCACACCAGAGCACATTGTGTATGATCTTGATGCCTTATTAAATGATGCCTTAAAGCCTTACATATGTGCATGTTGAATGTTCATTTCACAGCTGAATGCGATGTGAACGTAATGTAAAGAATGCTGTGGCAGATAAAGCCGTCACTGAATTAACACATAAAGCCGATTTCATGCACGGACGTGATCTGCTCAAAATGACCCTTTCGGAAAAAAACAGGAAAAGAAGAGGCTGTAAGGTGAAAGACAGTAAGAGGAAGGAAGGAAGGAGATGAGGACAGAGGTGAGGGAGGAAGGGATGAAGGAGAGATAAAAGACGAGGAAAAGACACAATGGGACTTTACAGATGAAATCAAAGTGAGTGTGCATAGCCGGGTTGTGCAATCAAAGTTACGACAGCAGACGTGAGTGACAGATACATGATTATTCCCTCCTCCTTGGCTCCAGCTGGAAGACATGAGCAACACAGTGAGCCGAGGGAAGCCTGTGTGTGTGTGTGTGTGTGTGTGTGAATGGGTGGAACAAATGACTCAGCGAACCTCCAGGAGGCGGTGAGTAAACATTATGATGGGCAACTCACATTAAGTAGGCCGGTTGTGCCTCCTGTTGCTGTGTGAGTAGGCATTATTCACCCCAGCACTCACTCACCGAGCCATTGAACTCCAACCCAAGAGCCTTCTGGGAGTTTAAGTTAGGCTCTACAAACATTTCTCACAGGCAGGACTTGTTTAAAGAAATTGTTTAATTGTATTAAATCGTAAAAAGGGCAGAGCCAAAGAAACAGTGTGCCTGGCAAAGTAAAAAAGTGAAAGGCTAAGAGAGGAGGTCGCTAGTATTATCAAGACGATGCTCTTGTACTAAGTGCAAAAAAGTGATTGCATATCAACTTTGCTGCTTTTCCAAGTTCAGACAGGCCAAACTGCAGCCTCAGCTTTGGAAAAATCCAACCAGAGAGCATTAAACAGAGTTATTCCTTGGCTTTTAGCTTCTCTTCAGCTGTTTTCATCTTTAAACTAGTTCCACTGTCATTTTTATTACCTTTGACCCTGTACTGTTCTTATCTTAATCTGTTTGTACTCTGTGTACAGTGATAATAATAATAATACCATGATATCAGGTGCCATTAGTACCTTATCCACTTCATTTGTGTTTGTGAAGCACTTTGGTGCAAAACTTTTGTGTTTTTCCGAGTGCTATATAAAAGAAATAAACCTGAAACTTGAAACTTATAGCTATCTAGGAAAACTAACTTTCTGGGAATACCATAATCATAAATCAATGAAAAACAAATGTAATAAAGTGATCACACCTGCACTGGGAGTGTGTGTACTTCTGTAAGGATTACACAACTTAAAATTAATTGTATAATTGGGTAATCCAGTAATGGTTTTACTCATTTGCCAAGTACAAATATCAAGCATTTGCTGGTTAGACATTCATAACTGGTTGATTTGATTGATTTCTTTTATTTATGTTTCATGCACCAAAGTACCCAAACCTTATGGCTTTATGAGACACCAGAGGTGTGGCTGTAGTGGTAAACCTTTCAGTACACTTCATTTCATTAGCACAATAGGTTTTTCATAATCACCCAGCCAAAGGGAGAATAAAGGGACATTTCTCATTTTACTAAAGTACTTCCCTCATGTTCTCATAGATGGGACAGTGAAACAACAAAAAAAGCTTTGTCTTCTGTTTATATTATACTCTACATAAGGTTATATATACGGAAGCTATTCTTTATGAGACTCATAACTATTGTTTATACCATAAATTAACAGAACATTTCCATTTTTCTTTACACCTGAGAAACATTTTGCTCCCAGTCTCGCGAAAATCACAATGTAACCTGCTGTGGAAAAATCGTTCAGCTGAAATAAGGATTTCAAGTCATTTACCCGGGGATGACCATGACAAATGTCCCAATTAAATATCCTTTCAGTGAGTCTCTGATCTGACATCTACTGAAGTCTATTCCACAGCCAAAGCCTTTGACATTTATTTCTGCTATTTGGAGGTTCCCAAGCCTCACCTAATGGCCAAGACTGAAGTAAATTTATGGATCACAATTGCCAATCGTAAAATGAAATCTTAGCAATTAAAAAACCTGACACTAATTCTTGCCAGTGTTAGAGAACTGAAATGAGCTGAAGAGAGGCAGGGCAAGTGAGGAAGTGCCTGTGTGACGCTGGCAGCAGTAAAGGCAGCGTGCACAGACAGGTTTCCAGGAGGCAATCAAAGCCTAACAAGCAACATAGCTGGGCTTCCTGCATGTTATTTAAATGTCACACCTTAAATGTCACACATTAAGAATTTAAATGCCACACATTCAGAAGAGAAAAGAGCATACACTTGCCCCCATCTCTCTCTTTCTCTAACACTCTCCTTTGTATTCTCAAATCATCTCGAGAACATTATTCTCTCCTTTCTCTCTCTGGCTCTCCCTTCTCCTTGTCCTGTTCCTCTCTCTCTCCCTCTTTCTCTCACCCATATTCACTGTAGGAGCCCATTCATCTGAACCAGGATGTCGTCCTCATGTGCGCCCCGGATCTCACCTTGCTGGCCTCCTGGATGAGCCGGCGCACCACCTCCTTGATGTGGGGCCCGTTGTCTTTGGGCGGGTGCGTGTGCATGGTCACCCGGGTCACCCCTCTGAACAACATCCCGCTGGGCCAGCCGATGTCCAGCGGCGGCACCTCGGTGTCCGACATCTCCGGCCAGTAGGTGGAATGAACCCCGGAGTCTGCGTCCGTGCCGGTCCGTTCCACCGACTTGGACGGCGGCGCCCGGCTCTCCTTCTCTTCTTGAAGCGCCTCGTACTCTTTGAAAACGCTCCGGATCCATTTCACCTCTCGGGCGGATAAGAAGTCTTTCACCTTGTCCTCCTCCAGGCGCATTTTGAAGGCGCCGTCCCCCTTGCGCAGGAGCTCCTCGATTGCGGCGCGTTGCTCTTCGCTGTAGTAAAACTCCGGTTTGGACTCCGGGATCTTGGCGTGGATGTGGCCGTCTTCCATGCACATGAGCTGGGATTCGGCCATGGCTGCGGAGGCGGCAGGGACCCCGCACCCCTGGAGCGCAGAGACGCTGTCACAGCTTGTTTACCTGTGAGAGTCCCGACAGGTAAACCCGAAAGCTGGGGAAGTTTTCTTACCTGGCAAGGAGGGGGAGAGAGAGGTGTGGCCCGGAGCGAGGGACTCTGCCCTGTGCGTTACCTGTGCTGCCTTCCCGTGCTATCGGATTTAGGATTTTCTGAAAGCCTCAAAAGCGGTAAAAAAAAAAAAAAAAAAAAGACGGGAATAGTGAGAATTCAAGTCCTGTTGGGTCATTTGACATTAAGTGTGTGAATAATTACAACTGTTGCATGGTTCTAGTTTTTGATCCATTTGGCCTTTACATTTTTTCGCCTTTTTCTCCCCACTGTAAGACAGTTACCGCTTGATTTGTAAAAGACGCCAGCACATCTGCTGGACACATTTTTAATGCATTTATTCAGTTCATCAAATTTCGGCTGAAAGCACTGTGCAATACCGACAAGTTTACGCTTTTACAAGTTGGAAGTTAGAATTTACCAGGAACACTTGAACGCAACATCGTTCACTAACAAGAGAGGGCTGGTTTTGGAAATTATGAGGCTGTAGGAGTTTCCCTTGCACTTTGTAACTCTTTTTTCCCATGATTGTAAAACTGTAACAATCCAGGTTATAACATGCAGTAGGCTGCTTGCTGTATGCCACCATAAAACCTGGAAACATGACAGCTATGCACATTTTCTTGGAACTTATGAGATTTCCCAGACTTTGATATAACAAAGTTTTGTGCCAGTAATTCCTTATTTATGCAACAAACTCAGCAGTAGGCCTGTCTCCTGTATCTTTGGTGCATACCTGTCTTCAGTTTTGGCTTCTGCAATGTTGTTGGTGTAGAAATTCAACATTATTTTATTTTCATTCCTTATCAGTCGCTCTTGACAGCACCAGCTTAACCCACATTTCTGTCAGAGGCTTATGAGTGTGTGCATACCAGCTGAGGGGTGTAGATAGGCCCAGGAGAGGAAATCCAAGTATCAAGGTTCATTTGCCTGATAGTAGTGACCTAATGTGCCTTATTTTGCCTTGTTTCAACATGTTCATACTTGTTCCCAGGAAAAAAAAAAAAAAAAAAACTGCAATGGAAACAAGTGGGATTAACTCACCCCACTGTCATGTTTTTTTTTTTTTTTGTTATCATGTTTGGGGAAAAACACAATTTTTATCATATGAATAGACTGAATGACTTCTTAAAATGGAGATCTGTAGGCTTTCTAATGTTTGGATTTGATCATTTCCATTTCTTTTTCAATTCAGTCAGTCCGTTCTCATGCAGTTGATGTATAAGCGTCTTTATTTTTATTACAGCAGGCGACTTCCATAATCAGTACAGAGAAGATTCAACTCCTCTCACCAAATACAGTAAAATAAATAGATGCGGGTCATTCCATTACCCCTTAGCTGTTTTACTTGGTGTTAATTATTTTTAAAGGTAGGTGTCACTTATCTCAACTTGGAGTGAAACTTTTACACACAGAATACTGAGGACATTCCTAATGACCGTAACTGAGTCCTATCCTACATGTTTGTCCATCACCCAGCCAGTCTTTCTTCATTCTTGAACAATTTTTTGTGTGTGAAAATGCTGTATGTGTGTGTGTGTGTGTGCTCCTGTGCTTCTATCCTTATGAGGACCAGATGTGTCACTAGCTGTGGAAAATCCTCCAAAATGAGGTCATCTTGCTGGTTCCCAGTTCTCCACGGGCCTGTGTCTTTGGTTTAGACAGATTAGCTTTGGGTAAGAGCTGTGGCTAAGCGTGCCTGTGTGTGTGTTCCTCTTAGATGAGCGTGGTGTAGTTGGAGGGGAAGAGGCCCGTTTTGCCCCTCAGCTGGCCTCTCCACCAGGCCGGGTCGGATTTTTCCAGGACCTCGATGATGTCGCCGGCGCTGAAGTCCAGCTCATCTCTCTCCTCGGCACGAAAACTGTACAGAGCTCTGACCTGCACCGTGGGCGTGGCTGTGTGCTGGAAGTGGAGGGGGGCATGCAGCGTGGTGAGACACAGACAGACAGACAGACAGATATATGTGACCAAACTGCATGAACCCAGACTCAGACCAGTCATCAGCACAATAATGATGAAGATACTGTTTTGATCACCGCCTAAGAAACACTAACACAATCCGATTTTTCTCTCAAGGTTTGATTCTTTACTCCCTGCGTATGCCCAACATCAGATGGGGACAATCTACGACCTTGTCCACAGTGCTGATTACAAGTGGGAACAGGGGGTTTAATTTGTCCCGATGCCTCCCCAACAGCACCGAAGCACCACCACTTTGTTGATGGAAGGCATGTTTGATACAGAGCAGACTGTTAGAAAGAAAATCTAACCACAGTGACGTTTGGTTATGCGGTGAAATGATGCCATTTTCATCAAGTTATCTTGAACACAGAGTAGCTGGTCAAAATACTGTGTGAATAGGCCGGAGATGGAGAAAAAAATGGGTGGGGGAATGTTGGGAAGATAGTGACAGCATGGAGTATCGAGGTATCTAAGTAAGAAAAGAAAGGAGATAAGTAATTCTGACAGATTAGAGGTTGATCACAAATATCATTTCAAGTTGTTAAGAAAGATAAGAAAGAATTTGAGGCGTTTGATATTGCCAGATGTGAACAGGAATCTGTTTTGCTGTCCACCTGAGACAGATGTTCAAGTTTGGATAGTGGCTGTTGATTTCAGTCAGGGGGAAATACGATGTTTTTCTCTGTTTCAGGCCCATTTCAAGATTTATTCTGAGAGACAGGCTTAATTTTTTTTTTTTTTTTTTTACGAAAGACCTCTCCTAGTGTAGCCTTCATAATTCAAATTAAAACATATCTATTGTAAAATGTTTTGCAGATTTCTTTGACAGTGAAAACTGATGATCTGTATGCTTGCTGCGATGCGATATGGTAACAAAATCGCACTGCCAACTGCCTGCAACTGAAACACTGAATCTCAATAAAACAAATGTTTGGATTTATAAAATACCAGGCAGGGCTAGCCTGTTGCACACCCATACACACACACATTTAAATACTGCATGCACACAGTCATCGCTGCGTGTTCACACACACACACACACACGTGCTGCAGAGTACCTGTGCTGGTGCAGGGCTCGCCAGGGGGTGTGGACCAGGAAGAGGTGGTAAACTGTCTCTGGCTCCTCGTTGCTGTCAGGACATACACAGCATCGGTTTAACCCTTTGGTGCATAGCGGTCACTACAGTGGACAGCTTAAAAGACAGTTTAAAAGTCATTTTCTCCTAAATGCAGTGGTTTCTATGGTGGAATTGCATATCAGCTGTTAGAATGCTCTCTGCTGCTCCCCCCCATTGAGGTTTATGCAGAGACTGTCAGTTCTTGTTGCTGAAAACATATTAATACTAGTATCATGACATGGTAATACCAGTCCTGCATCCTTAAAGAAGTATGGAGACTCACAGAAATATTCATGCCCTAAGAAGAGTAAAAACACATAAGAAAAAAATCTGGACTCAGGCTTTCATAATTCATGCATGAAAGGGTTAAGGAAAATAAAATGTACAGTCTTGCAGGGGTTGGATTATGGCATATTTGCTCAGCTGATGTGTGCAACAAGCTGTGTGCTGCAATCAAAGAAACAGCTGGCACTCAAAAAACAATGTTCAAGTGTGTTTTAATATGATCATTTTCTTTTTTTTTTTTTTTTATCAGGTCAGAATATAAAATGTTCACACTGAGGAAGACCTTAGTGCTGGAGCATTTATATTGAGCACATTATGTCCTTTGTAATTTCATTTTTTGTTTGATCCACACAACATCCAGTGAGGTGGTAGTAAATGAAAAGCTGTGTAATCTATGCCTTCCAGCTGTGGCCATTATAAGCACCAGGATTAACAGAAAGCATGCTATTTTTGTAATATAATGTAGTCTTCTTTTTTTTTATATTTTTTTTATTTTACTTTTATTTTACATACTTTGTAATATGATGTATGTTATGAATAGCGTATGGGCTTGGGGTGGGATTAAGGGAGGGTTAAACTGAGATTAGGTTGGTTTACCCTCCACTACATTCTCATACATGCCGTTTAGCCACTTTTATGCAAAGCCTCTTACAGAACCATAAGTGTATACATATTTAATATGCGTAATCACATTGAGGAGTGGAACCTCTAAGAGGCAGCACTGGTGCCTCTCTCTGCCAAATTTTGCTCTGAACTGAAAAAAAAAACAGAGAGAGACGTAGAAATGTGGTTTCTATTAGCAGCTCTACCTGTTGCCCCGTCACCTGCAGGAAGATTTGGCTTTGTCTGGAGATGGAGTTCCTCTTGTAGTAGGACACCAGCTGGTTGAGAGACGGGAACTTCTCTGTCCAGAGGTAATACTGCCCCCTGCTGTCCCGCATCACCCTGAAGTGCTGCACGTCCGTTTCGTGTCTGCAGTGAATCAGGATAAAGGCCATTTATTTTTCTGTGGTTTAGGCCATGCACCATTTTATTGACCAGTTAAACTCTCATTATGTCCAGCTAATAATTTCTGGCCATTTCTATGACAATTTGAAATATTTTACATAGGTTGCACCCATATTTTGCAAATAAATCCTTTTTACAACATATTTGCTTACTTTACAACATCTTAATGGATGTTTTAAGTTATATAACATGTATAAAATGCACAATGTTGGTACTGTATACCTATAAAGTATAATACAAACACTACACCGAATAGAGCTCTAGGTGAAGCTGTTGTTGTGAATCCCATGACCCTGAGCAATACACACCATTGCTACAATCAAACAACCAGTAAGAGAGAGAATGGGGAAGTTAATGAGTGAGAATAGGGTGTAAAAAGAGATAGAGGAAAGAGAAAATGCCCTCGTTTTCCACTTCTGTTGGAGAGTATGATGTGGGAGAGAGAGAGAGAGAGGGAGAGCAGGAATCTGAGCACGACGAGGAGAAGTTATTACTAATTTGTTGCAGGAAAAAAAAAAAATCATATCCTCTGACAGTAGCTTCAGTCGACCTGAAAGCGATGCAGCCAGAAGACATGCTGTGTTTTGAGTCAAGGGTGTTATTCTCACTTTTTGTTGACAGGAAATACTTGGTCACAATGCTATCAAACTCTGCACACACACACACACACACACACACATTGTGCACAGCTGACTGCAACAAGCGTATAATGTGTCTCTGGGGCTTGTCACAAGGCATTGTGGGAAATGAGGAGAATCACAAACTTAAAGCAGAGGTAGACGAGGCAGCAGGTAACCCAGATGAGTGAATTACAGTATAGCAACACAAAATAACTCCTGGAAGGCAGTGAATATACCAACTTGGTGGGATGATGCTGAGCGTATAAACAGACCTGACAGAGATGGAGAAGTCTCCCGGTGCCCCAGTTTGGCTGCCCCGGATGAGGAAGGCCCCCACAGGCTGGGCCTTCAGCCTCTCCTGGGCGTCACTACGGCTGGCGCTCTCCTGGTACCAGCTGGAGCCGAGGAGGAGCGAGGGGAAGGAGCGATGGAGAGCAGAAGCAGGGAGGGGAGGGGATTCAGGAGGTAGGAGTCAGGGTTGGTGGAGGAAGGGAGAGGAGGAGGGAGGATTAAAGAAGGGAGCCGGAGTTAGAGTGAAATGATAAGGGTAAGAGAGAGGAAAGGCAAGGAGGGAGCAGTTGCAAAGCATGGGTGAAAGAGAGGAAGGAGAAGATGGAGAAAGGAGAAAAGCGGCAGGGTGGTCAAAAAAGATAAAAAAAAAAAGAAGTTTTCGTGTTTGCGAGAAGTAGGTGTGAATGACGGCATGACGCGCGCGGTGCAGATAACATCAGGTTTTTCATGCAATACTTACAACATACATGTTCTGATGAATCACCGTTTCCTCTTTATGTACCTCACACTGACCCTGCTTTTTTTTTTTCTCCTCCCTGACTGGTCCTCAGTTTCCCCTTTGTCACCACTCACGAGCCTCACTACGGTCCATTTCTTTCACTCCTTATCTAAATGCTGCAGTCGCAGATGATTCGGGGGGAGGGGAGGTGTCACTCAGATCAAAATGATGAAAGGCGATATTCTCTGTAATTTGGCTGCAGCCCATAGTGGACGATATTGCTAGCTGCTCTTACAGTGGCACAATTCTATTACTTACATTGTTACTATGACGAGTAAATCCATCCCTTTCATACATGAGAAAGAAAACAGTTTTGCACCAAAGCATTGACTAGGCCTACGTCGTCAAATTGCACTAAAAATCATTTTTTGGGGGGGAAAAGATCCGCAGAATGACAGTCGGAGTTAAACACTTGGTGAAGAGATCAGACAAATTTCATGAAAATGTGTCATGAAAGAACTGTCTCACTTCCTTCCCGTCTCATGGCCCTGCGGTCAGTTTCTCCCTCGTCAACTTTGTTTTAGTTTTGTTCGAGTCCTGTTACATCCCTGTTTTGACAGCATCCCAAATTTAAAGCATGATCCCTATTTATCATTGAGTGTTTCATTTTCCATATGAATTTGATTCCTGGGCTCATTTGTTTGTTTTGCCAGGCACTGAGTCTCTCTTTTATTTTGTCTCATCTTTCCTCAGGTAATAGTCCACCAATTCAGCTACTTCATGCCCACATGTGTACATCATCTCTGTAACTTTTCTAGAACAATTAAAACCCAAGAAGCTGCACTTGTTCTGAGCAGCCGTTTTACTCTTACTGGCATTCTGACCGGTGCCGATTAAAGACAGTCACCAGCTTGTCCTAAATTTAATTTTCCACATTATGGACAATAAACTGGGCAACCTAAATCCAAGCGTCCTCCACAAAATATTACCGCTTCTACTATCCTTACATTGTATTTGCATTTTTTTACTCGACCTTGTCTTTGTCTGCTGGTTTTGTGTTGATTCCTTATGATCTGCTGGTTTGTGTGAATATGGTGATTAAGGAATTGAGTCTTATTCTGTTGCATTGACTGTGAGCATATAAAATGTAAGTGCAATGACACATTGGTGGTGCAAAAGAAACTAAAATAAATTGCAGAAACTGAAAACCAAGCTCAGTATTCATGGTGATCGTGTATCAGCCATACAGGCTGTTTAGCGCAAACATTTTTTTTTTTTTTTTGGTTAAATTTAGCCATTTACCAGCTAAAGAGGAAATACAACACGCCTTAACAAATTCCCTGCAGCAGCACATTTACAAAATGCATGCTGACAGCAACATTACGCTGTCTTTTTTCAAGAAATCAGGGAAATGTTATTTTTAAATTTTAATTTTTTTTCTCCGGTATCCATTTTCTGTTTTATGCAAAGCTTACGGTTGACTGACACAAGGACATTTTAGAATAAACAGAGACAAAACAAACAAACAGGGAAAAAAAAAAAAAACAGGGAAAAAGCACTTAACATGTCAGTGAGTCGGGCCGATGACGAGTAGTATGTTCAACTTCAAATTTTGTGCTTATTCCACATTTTTCTTTTGATTTTAGGGGTTCCTTACTTCGATGCAATTTCACATGTTGCACTTTTAAACTGACTATGTGTACCCCTCGTTTTTATCTTTTTTTTTTTGTTGTTTTTCTGTCTGAGAAGTCTCATTATCACGAGTGTCTATCCTTTTCTATAGGTGCCGCTGTGTGAGAGTTTTACCTGGGCAGGTGAATGTTGATGAAGTTTTTGGGGACGTAACCCTCGTCTCCATTGAGTTCTGCTCTGTACCAGTCGTCTTTTGTTCCCATGATCTGAGACACACACACACACACACACACGCACACGCACAGATGTGACCCATATGTACACAGCCCATATGTGACCGAAGGCAACACACAAAGATTTACCACAGTTTTAAAGAAAAATACAATGGAATTATTCTTATTTTGTGTATAAAAAGGCTTTTTCATCAAAATCGGTTATGCTATTTTGCCAGTGGTTTGGCAGCCCACCTGACATAACGTCATGTACCACTATAGTGCCATGACCCAAAAGTTGTAAAAGTTGCTATGTAGCCTTACCAATTGATGTTTACCTGAACAGTATACACTTGGTTTTGTGTTGTTTATTGTGTTGTTTATGTGTTTGGTAACACTTTACAGTAAGAGTACAACAATTAACGTTAGTTAATGTTAGTTAATGCCGTAATGGTTAATTAACTGTTAGTTAATGATTATTATGGCATTTACTAATGTTAATAATATCTACAATAACCCTTAAATAACATAGAAATTAATACCTTTGCATGAACAGCATTAGTACATGATTCTTAGACACATTAGTTAACGGTTAATTAACTGTTACTTAATGTTTATCACCTGTTACTTAATGTTTATCACCTGTTACTTAATGTTTATTACGGCATTAACTAACGTTAATTGTTGTACTCTTATTGTAAAGTGTTACCATGTGTTTTAATTGTCAGCAAACCAGATTTCCCTTGTAGATAATAAAAGTTTTAAAGTGAAATGAACCAATAGCTGAGTTCTGTGACATAATAGATAATTTTTCTCTCAGTGCACGCTGAGTAAGCTTCTCTAAACGCAGGTTACACCTGGATTTGAAGAAAAGAACTGACATAAATCTCAAGTATTTTATAACATAAAAAAAAATACACGTAGAGCCTTTTATAATAGGAGTCCTGTTGTGGGGGTGAATGCTCGGGTCAGGTGACCCTGTGACCTTTCCTGCAACTGAATAGGAACTGTACTTCTTGGAAAGTGACATGTTGGGGAGAGACGCTGACCTCATTACCAAGAAGGTCGCAGGTTCAGCAGCGCATCACTCCTGGCTGCCTCTGACCTCTGACCCCTCTGGTGAAAGTAATGCTATTAAAATATACCATGCTGCTTCTTAGCACAGAGGGGACAACATGTTCAAACTCATAATATGTTTATATAGCTTGCTGCAAAGCTATTCCCAAGTCCATCCCTGAAAACAGTCGGTGTAAAGATGTACTGCTCAAATAAAAGTCAGACTGTTGATACTACACTGCAAATTAGAGTATGTCGTCCAATGCAAAACGTAAAAGTGTGGCTCATTGTGTGTGTTTGTGTTTGTGCGTGTGTGTCCTTACGATCAAGAGGTCTCCCCTTCTGAAGCTGAGTTCATCATGGGCTGTGGCGTCAAAGTCATACCTGGCTATAGCCTCCATGTCACACAGATGGACTGGGGGTGGGGGTTCAGCAGAGGGCCACACAGGGAGGAAGTGAGAGGGAAGTTAAAAAAAAAAAAAAAAAAATACAATGTGACAAAGCTTGTAGGTGGTGTTTTAGGGTGTTTGACAAACACTACAAAACACTATTTAAAGACACAGACATGCAGACAGGCTGTGTGAATAGTAATAAACACAAAACCACATTGAGAATGACTCCTTAAAGTGAACAGTTTAAATTGTCTGTACTTTCATTTGACTGGGTGCATTTGAAGTTGTGTTTGAAGTATTTATCTGAAGCTCCTACCCAGAACATGCAAGGAGAACAACAACCTGTTCAGATGAGTTCATTTTAACCCCTTAGTTACCCCCAAGGTAGAAAAAAAAAGATATTGGACGGCAATGTCACATAAATATTCTGTATTTGCTGATTACAATGCTTCACTGAAGATACACACACAAGATTTCATTGTTCACTGATTTATTCCTGCGATCAGCGCTCACTCTTTTCATTCATCCTCTAGCTCGCTCAACCATCGCTGCTCTCTCGCTCTCTTTCTCTTTCAACTGCTATCTCTCTTTTTCTCTTGTGAAGACGTGTGTTATCAATAAAACTAGTCAAATACAATTTATCTCTCTCTTTTTTTATCTGATCAAAGAGTGAAGTTTTTAAGGCGGCATTCTAACTTTTTGTACACCGAGTCAATCAGGCTAAGCCGAGTAAGGTGGACGGATTTCAGAAATATTTGGCCAACGGGCGTCAGAAGTTTGTGTGCAATGCATCCTGGTACATGTAGGCACTGCCAGCACAGCTGGAGAGCTCCAGATGTCTACACCGCGTGAGGATTTTATTGCTTCAGGTGACTATATTTACCATCAGCACTGACTGAATATCCATATAAACAGTGGCAAAATTGCCCTTTAACTCAGCAGGATAGATATGTTATCTTTGGAAACCTTGGGATCTCCACTGGGATTTAAAATAAAGTTCTGTGTGTTTGAGCAGCTTTGTCTGAGGCTGATTTGTCTGTTATCCAGTTATAGGAGACCTACCTAAGAGCTGCAGTTTTTCCCTGTGAGCTGAAGCCTTTTAGTCCCAGCTGTGATGCTGTGTTGTCTGATGCCTGAGAGCTGAAGACCTGCTGCAGCTGCAACAACAAACCTTACTTTGCTAACCACTTTGAGGATGTGAAGTGGGCTACTTGCAGATAAAAGCGCAAACACGCTGAAATAAACACCGGCAAGTGGCTAGCTCACACACAAGCACAGACACATGCAGTCACAGACGCAGAAGACAAATACTGCATGCACACAAAGATGCACACACTTCCACACACGTGCACACACATGCACATGCCGACCTACTTCACAGGTCAGTCTCTCTTTCCACTGTTAAATATAAGCCGACAAATTGCACTTTTTTCCACTGTATCACTTTTACACTTGTTTCTACAGACATGGCCATATTTAAAGAAGCAGTTCACCCAAAATACAAAAAAAAAAAAAAAAAAAGATATACTTCCACTTACCTCTAGTGCAATCTATCCAGATGGTTCCTGTGTGATTTGTCAAGGTTTCCAGTCTTTCATACCCTGAAGAGTTTTGTTGGGAACTATTTCTTGTCAGAAATAGTTAGCTCAGAACTGGGGAAGACTGCCTTTTCTTATGATGGGCCAAAATCCTGGAATGCTCTCCAAAGCTTTTTAAAACTGGAAAGTCTACCCACTTATGCAGAATTTAACTCTATTATCACGAGCCACTGTGTTTCTAATTGTAACTGTTTTAATTGAAGTCCAGGCGCATTTCTAATTTTACATAAGCCAGTTTTATAACTTTATTTATTAACGTGTATTATGTGTATTTCCCTTTCTTCTGTTTATTATGTGTATTTCCTGTCATTATAATGTATGAGGTATATCCTATTTGTTGTTGATGTATTTTAAAGTGTATCTCGGCGGCATTGTAAAAGAGGGAAACCTCAACTGTCTTCCGAGAATAAATAAAGGTTTCAATTCAATTCAATTCAATTCAAAGATAATAGCAGCAAAATGTATTTGATCACAATCTCATCACAAAAACCCTTTTTGTATTTGGAGTGAACTGTTCCACACAGAGGGGTGTTTTGTAGTCAAGCCTCACTGAGAAAATTCTTGTTTTTAGATGGAGGTAACATGGGAAGAGAGAAAATCTACAACTTTAGCTTTCAGTTTTTCTCTTGTACAGTTTGTTTATGAAAATGTGTAATCCAGCCATCCTGGAATCCCTCCAAGGGCCTCTAGGGGCTTCAAGATGCCAATTACAGGCAAGAGGGAATTTGTCATAGACAGGAGTAGCTTCACTGTTGTGGGCATAATCCACCGATACATATCTGAGGCAAATAACCTCCCATCTGCATGCCTCACCCAAGCTGAATAGCACACTGACAATGAAATGTAACTACAGTGCAGCCTTTGGATCAGCAACTTGATTCCTTAACCAATTCCTTAACACAACAAAACAATGAGCGCTGCTTTACTTACCTATCAAATGAGCTGTGTGTGCAATATCAGAGCAGACTGAGACCCGACGTCTTCGCTCCGGTCAGCACCAGCTCACTTGTGTCTAAGAAAGGGGAAGTTCAATTCATGCGAAAGAAAGGAGTATGACTTCTGACAAGCATGCATGCTGTTTCTTTCAGTGGCTTACCGTCCGAATGTGGTTTGTCAAACTTGCTGCTGACATGGCCCTTCACTGTGCACATGCAATACCTCATCTAGTCTGTCTTTCTTTGTTAACCACCGGTAAAGTCTAAAAACAGTTAGTACAGCATTAAGTGATATTTTAGCATGATGGAGAATAAAAGAAACATGACTTTGTATGCATACGTTTCCCGGCTTCATCCTCGTCAAAGGCCAGTTCCTTTTTCTTTTGCCCCTTCTTAAAATCCTATTTAATTATGTAAACTATTGGAAATTTCCCCACTGTGGGAATAATAAAGGAATGTCTTATCTTATGTGTTTATTTACTGAGGACCTCTCCTGTCACATCAGTTGTCTTTTCATTCCTTGTCTGATTTTATGTGTGCAAATACATAAAATGAAAACAAAACTAAAACTAAAATGTGGTGCTGACATGTCAGATGCTGCTGGCTGCAATGCATGTTTGAGTGCATGAATTTTAAGCTTCAGCATGTGTTATCCCCAGTTACAAGAACTACAGTAATAGAAGAATGAAGAATAGAAGCCTTTACTGTGATTGCATCTAGACACAACGGAATTGGAGATGCTACTCTGAGAGGTGCAAAACACAATGAATAAATAAAAAGAATAGTACAGCTATATGTTCGTCAACTTCTTTCAAATTTTTTGTTTCAACAGCTGTTGCATATCTCCTGCCATTCATCTCTAAGCCTTTGCTCCGACCCACTGTTGTTTGGACCAGTAAAATGTGACATACGCTGAAAAACTGAACTGACATGCCGCAACACATTTGACAATTCCTTATCTGAAATTCTGACCAATCACAGTAGTTCTGGTGGGTGTATCTTACCAAGAACTGTATTATAATTTATAATGACTCACCAGTTGTGGTAAATTGTGTTTTAAGGTCACTGAGGGTTGGATTCTGCTGTAATGAATATGTTTCGCCACTAGATGGCAGCACAGCAGAGGCTTGCTGGGTTGAATGGGCTCTCTGTTCACATGGCTCTGGGTTTGGTTGTTCACAAACATATAAGATAAATCTAGACACAATCAGACATTAAGTGACGGATCCAGACACAAATTCAAACTCATCAAATAACAGCTTCAACTAAATGAGAATCTCAGTCCTCAAGCAAGACAGAGAGCATAATCTGAGCCAAGTGCAGGACACGACCTCAAAACACAAAGGCTTATGGGTATAACAAGCTGGATCCTCACATATGACAGCCATGCTTGGAAAGCCTAACATGATAACTCAACTCAACTCAACTCAGCTTTATTTATATAGCACTTTAAAAACAACCACAGCTGAAAACAAAGTGCTGTACAAAAATGATAATAGAACAACAAAACAGAAAGAACAGTAGAAAGAATAAAAACAATCAAACAAATTAAAACAGAGCAATAAAACAATAGAAAGAATAAAAACAACCAAACAAATTAAAACAGAGCAAGGTCTGATGCTATAATTTAAAATCAATGTGCATAAAAGATCATAAAACAACAAAATAAACAGAAAAAAGATAAAATAAACAGAAGTAAGGAAATAAAGCCACCATCACCGCTGGAGCTCACTTTCAGCCATTTCTACATACTGAATTTGAGCACCAAAGAAGGTCAGCTGCAGCAAACAAGACAAGTCGATCATGCTTAGCTAATATTACAGAGACTGAAATCCAATTTATTTTGAATGTTCACACATACACACACACACACACACACACACACACACACACAAAACACTAATGGGGCAGGATCTGTCCAGTAAACAAACTACTTGTGAGTCCATGTTTTAAAAGCCCTGGTTGTAAGCGGATAACTGTTGTTCCACTATGGTTCAAACCAAAAGAGAACAAGTTATGGGAGGGATTGCACTCATAAAATGTGGGAAAATTTTCAACCACAGCTAATTAAAGACAAGTATAACGGAGGGAGAAGGAAAGGTTAAATCTCTCTGTAAAAATATCAACAGGCAGTAAGTCAAAGGCAGCCGGACTTTCTGGATAAACTTGCATATGTTTTGAGAAAGTCCAGCTGCCTTTGACTTGCTCCCTGTGGATGACCTGGATGACTGGAAATCATCACTGACGTCTCTGTAAAAGAGAAAAATGAGGCAGAAAAAGAGGGTTGGAGAGGAGGAAATGGATCAATAAGACAAAATAAGAAGCTAGAATAGAAAGAAGGAATGAGAGACAGAGGAGGAGAGGCTTAAAGGAGTTGGTGGCAATGAGTCTCTCTCTCTCTCTCTCTCTCTCTCTTTCTCTCTCTTGCTGATGTTCGCTGTTGGCCTCAGTGGCCAGCTTGCCATGAATGCACAGATCTCCGTGTGGTGTTCGGTGGGGATTTGAGCCAGTCACAGGCCTGAAAGGTAAATGTGATTTCAAAAAGCAAACCCTCCTCCTGGCAATCAGCACTGCTACCACGAGATGCATGATGAATGAGCTGCATGTGCTTTGATAGAGGGCCGCAGATTGAGGCTGTGTGTGTGTGTGTGTGTATGGATGTGTGTTTGTGTGTGAGAGACATGCCACTGATTCTTCATCAAACTGTGTTTAATGGGCTGTACCCATGAAATATCCCATCTAGCCCAGTGACAGAGCTCATAAAACTCTGTTTAAACAGGTGGAAAGGCCTCTTATGTCTCAACACATTCAGCCATTCAGTGTTAATGGGCCCGTTAACTCTGCTCGGTGCTCTCTGCAAATGTGTGTGTGCATACGTGTGTGTGTGTGTCTGGTTGAATGAGTGGGTGTCTGTGTGTGTTGGCACTCTGCAGCAGTGGTGAAGCACTGACAGTTGCATTTTTAAGGTGTCAAGGGACTTCAAACTGCAGGGAGAGGGAGTGCAAATGGAAGAGGGAGAGACTGGGAGCAGGACGAATGCATCTGACAACACAGAGACCGAGAAGTACGGTAAATAAATATGCTCTGAGCAAACACCACTTTTCTGTTTGTTTACTGTACACAACTCTGCTCTTCTCCCGTACTTCTGTCCTCTTCCAGCTCTGAAGATGCAGGGGGAGCAAAAGAAGCTCGACAAGAAAAGAAAAACGTCGACTTTTTGAAGTTCTTCAACAAAATGTCTATCTAAATAACTGCAGAGGCAAAAAAAAATAATCCAGCAACTTTATGAAAGAGCAAGACAGACAGAAAGACTAAGCACGCCAAAATAATTCCTATAAATCTATAAATTTGTCATCATCATCCCCTATAGGAAAATATGTACAGTCCATACAGATACTGAGGTGCACAGCAGGATAATAACAATTATCATCCAGTAAAAGATCATAGTCAAAGGTGTGTGCAAAATGTCATATAATAAACTGGTTTATTAGATTCTTAAATGAACATGCTTTAAAAACGGCATCTAAAATTCCCCAATTCCTTCATATTTCATAAACTTGTGAAATATGAGTGATGCTCATTAGCTCCTGTAGAAAGCATGTGAAATATCAGATCCGTTTTTTCTGCTAGCACTGAAGACCATTGTGCTTTGAAATGAAATGGAAAAAAGAAATAGTGGTATTATTCTGTTGAAAATAAAATAGTAAAATAGTCTTAGATGCAAGTTCATTTCCTCTGAATTCGTTCCATACTTTTTATTGCAGAAACTCCTTAAGGACTGCACTGAAACCACAAAACAAAACCAAAAAAGTCATTAATGTCTCCAACTTTGGGCTGGGAACAGTTTGAAGCATTTCGGTACCGCTTCTGGGACCTTCTTTTCGATAATGGTACTTTTGTGAATGATTTTTCCAAATGCAGTCAACTTTATTGTAAGGGCTGGTTTGCAAATGGTGTATAACTGCAGCCTACAGGGGTACATTTATACTGAGTAAAGATCTTAGCTATAGTATAGCAGTTATTTTTGCACATATTTTGTAACTGGCCAGTGTGCAGATGTCGGATGTGTCAGACTTTATGGAGGCAGAGCTTACATAGCATTTCCTGGATTTGATTTGTCTGAAAAATGAGTCACATCTGCTTGAATCAAGCAAACGCTGTTTTTCGCTAATATTCAATTCGCTAATTCAGTTAGTATCAGAGACAGTCAGCAACCTGCACCAGGTCAATCAGAACAGCACGAGTCTGTGATGAGCATAAATGTACACATCTGTAATGGCTTAAAGATCAGCCACACCAGAAAAACAGCCATGCTGTTTACCTCAAGATGTTTTTTTTCCTTTGTAGTATCAAATGTATTCGGTTATTTTGGAAAAACCTACGAGCAATAGTACCAGCCTGATACCAACCTTCTTTACAGTTTATTTAAATTTAGAGCAGCGGGATGTCTTTGTTAGCAGGAAGACCATCAATCGTAGAACCTTCAAGCTGTTTTGTCAGCATGCACCCACCCTGTTGAAGTGTCCTTGAGCAAGACATTGGATCCCCTACAAGCTCCAGTAGTAGATGGCTGTGACTTCATGAGGAATGGATGTAAGTAAACGGTAATTTCCTGTTGGGGATCAATAAAATAGTGCATTACTTGTAAGGCTCCCCTGCAATTCTACGTCCTGGCCTTGTCTTGGGCGTAATGATGGAGCTGAGCCCGTCCCTCTTTCAGTGAGAGCCTATATATCACTTTAATCTTCTGGCCTCATCCATCAACAGCTCATGTCCATGCATCACACTGCATCATGCCGATGGTGCCGTCGGGACTTAAATGGCCGTGAAATGAGTGGCAGGGCCTTTACTGACACTCAGTCCATCAAACAGAATCATCAAGAGCTTAGTTGTTTGCTGGAAGAGTTGAATATGCCGAGGTAAAGGTCAGCTTGCTCTCGGTACAGTCAAGTAAAGACATCGATTCTCATCTTATTTCAAAAACTGGAAATTCTCATATCATGGGAAAGGATCAAATCTGTTCTTTTAACTGAAATGCTCCATGGTCCAGGACAAGCCAACTTTGACCTAATCCTCAGAGTGGGCAAGAAAAAACTCACCTTCCCAAAAAATAGAAGAAATCTTGAGAAGGATCACAGATAGAGGAGGTTGTGTGGTGACACCTGTCCACCGCTCCAGCCACCAGTAAGTCAGCAGGATGATTTGAAAGCCAATGGATAGATTTGCTCAAAACTTGGTGGTTTGTCATGGGTCAGTGAGGAAGCAGGTAATGATTTAAGCCAATAGGCCACAAGCGGGAACGGTAATGGGCGGGGCTTAGCACAAACAGGGCCATACATGTCTGGTCATGGGTCTAGGCAGCACTGACCAACTTTCCACATTTATTGGCTGGAAGGGGAAAAGCTGGTAAAAAAACAAAAACAAAACTGTTGGGCTTAGCACTAACAGGGCTCTAGTTTCCAGGTCTGCACCAAACTAACTGCCCTTTTGTTTTATGAGCAAGTGATACAATTAAGTTTTTTGTGATACCCACTGTCCCTCAACCTGTCCCATCCACTTCCACTTCTGTTTGTGATGTCCTACATTTCCCATAATGTATTTAGACAACTGAGACAGCACCAGAGTGAAAATTTTGGATTTGGATTCTATTTGGAGGTGAAGACAGCAATAGTGAGCATTGTAAGAAACAGATAGTTACCAGGTAAGAAAAAGCAGGAGTCACTCTTCTTATTTACAGTGAAACATGTTATGTGGCTTCATTGCATTATGGTCTTTTGAGGTTACTGTCAGGGGGGGAATTTGCCCTTGTGCCTCTTCTACAGCGGATGTCTTCCTGTTTATTGAGTTCTGGAAAACGGAAATGTTGTAAGGTGGATTTTTTTTTGCATGAATAAAGTCCCACTGCTTGTTTGAAGTTAGTGCGATCAATTATTTCCTAAGAGTTGGTGTCACTCTCTTGGTTCAGATGACTACTGTCTCTTTGAAAAGATGATAGGATGATGCTGTTTTGATTTTCATGTGACAGTAATAATAATGATAGTCTGGACTTACTGTAGTCTCTATGGGGAATAGGTTTAATTGGAATGCATGCAGGAACACCTTGGGAACCCATAGTTGCAACAATTAATATTGCTTGCTGTTTAAATGGAAGACTGATTAAAGGAATGTTTGATGCTGCAGACTTGTGTGTGTGTGTGTGTGTGTGTGTGTGTGTGTGTGTGTGTGTGTGTGTGTGTGTGTGTGTGTGTGTGTGTGTGTGCATGCGTGTGCATACATGCATGTGTATGATTGACAGTCAGGCAAGGTGAACGTGAACGGAGAAGTCAGGGTTGTAGAGGACACATACCACATACCACTGCCCTCAGCAACACCTCTATTCTGCTGAATTATTCAACTCTCTGGCCTGGCAGGGGGCCATGTGTGTGTATGCACATTTCCATGTGTGTGCGTCCTGGGTGCATGTTTTATATCTGCATTGGTGCCCATATATATTCCTGTATTCCTTCCTCAGCCTCACCTTCCTTCCCTTCCTCCACCCCGCTTCCATCCTCGCCCAGTGTCTGTCTGTGTGTCATACAGATTAAATGAATATGCATGTTATTGAAATGAAGGTCCCTTCAATGTGTTTGCAGTAGCAGGACACACATAAGAACTGTTGCCATGGAGAAGGGCACCTCATGCTGAACCATTAATCAATCGATCCCTCATGCACTCCGGATAAAAATACTTTCTATTGTAAGGTTTATTCAATTGCCTTTTAATTAATTATAAAGTCCATTGAACTGAGCAAATAGTTATTAAAGCTTAAATGAAGTATCTGTCAAACAAAACAACTTAAATCAATTTTAAAGCTACATTAAGCAATATTACATGCATTTTTTTTTAACCATAAATAACCCCTTGCAAATGTGAGAGTCATGACTGTGGGTCTTCTTTCCACCATGTAATTTACAGCCAACCTATTGCTAATTCCTAGTTTAAGCTTTCTAAATGTCTGTATTGGCTCAGTGATGAGCTCTGCCTCTGCCCTCCACTTTACCTCCTCAATGCTTCAACTTCAATCAAAATGTCTCAGAAAGTGCACATTCTGCAGATGAACGTATCCAAGTTTCAGATCACTTGAGTAAGCGCCTCTGTCGCTGCAATCGGTATTGACAGAAAAACACACACATACACACACATACACAAATCATTCAAAGTAGCTTGCCTTGCACCTGAAAATCTGTTGCTTCACCACATTTTTGAAACTGGATGTCAGAGACGAGACAAATCCAGCAAGAGCTTTGTGAGAGTGAAATTTATCGGTCATTTCCATCACAAAAACACATTTTTAGCCTTCAAGTTCGATTTTACAAGCAAGCTACTGTGAACCTGGCAGCAGGACTGACTGACTGTTTGTTTAGAACCAGAGTTTGAGCCCTCAGCACCCTCTAGTGGTCAGAAACTGGTCAGGGCCTTTCTGTATGCAGTTTGCATGTTTTCCTCTTGTCTGTGTGGTTACCTCTGGGTGCTCTGGTTGTCCTCCACCATTTAAAACATATAATTATGTTTGGTTGAAGCTCCTCTCAGTGTCCTTGGCCAAGGCACTGGTCTGTTCCTGGAGGTGTTCCCTGGGTGCTGTGCTGTGGCTGCTCCTCACAGCTAGGATGGGTTAAATGCAGAGAACAAACTTCCCCACAGGGACATTAAAGGGTAACTTACTTTTTTACCTGAAACCACTTAATGCAGCATTAAGTTGAAATTCTCATTTTGGGAGCATTAGTGCCATCTTTGACCACCTCTAAGAGACCACCTGTGTGGGCAGCACTGACACATCTTCCCTTTGATTTTCTTTTGGTGAAGGTTGAGTTTTTGTAGTTGCTGCTATTTTCTTGGCCTGTGTAGTCATGGTAGCTATCGCAGCACACGGTAACTACCTGCTTCGTCTTCTTTTATGGAGGGATTTTTCCAAGGACGTCACCACCAAACACTGAATGTACCAGAACAGCAAATGTAAGAGCTTTCATGACAGGGATTTAAGTTGATTCACTGGCAGGACAGATATTATTTATTTGAAAAGGTTGTGGATTTCTTAATGTTGGCAGTTTATGCTCTTAATGCCAGGGTATTTCAACAGTGTTGGTTTTATTAGCATAATAATACAAATGTCCTTCAGATTGGAATAACACCAAGACATGTCCAACAGCTTTAATTTGAAACTTAGGTCACTCTCTCGCGTAGGTCACTCTCTCTTGCTCCTTCCCCTCTCCCATTCCTTTTTATATTCTCTCAGTGTAACACATGCAGTCATTTTCTCATCTCTATCCTCTCATTTATTATATTGTGAGTCAAACACACACACACACACACACACACACACACACACACACACAGTATAACAAAATGCAGTGACCTTTTTGTAAGAGGTTAACATTTTGCCCTGTGTGCAGAAACGTTGGAGTTGTATAAATCACCATCTGTTTGACAAGACTGTGTGCCAGTGATTTGTTTGGCTCAACCGAACACTTGTTAGAGCAGCTATTGATTGATTCAAAGGGACTGAAACCGAGAACGAGAAGGGAATTGAGAGGGAGAAATAGTAAAAGAGAGAGACAGACAGGAGATGAGACAGTCAGGCTAATGAGTTTCTTGCTTTCCGGCTCAGAAACACAGACTGAGCGGTGTAATCCACGAGCTCACTAACTCCTGATGTGGATGCAAATATGTCACTGAGAGCTATCTCTGTACCAATTAAGCAACACATGCTTGGCAGATCAGGACTTATTAAGAGTCAGTTTGTATTGTTCATCCCGTTCAGCGTTTGCCATGCTGCCGGAGTACCAGACAGGCTCAGAACAAATATGTTCATTTCCCAAACTGGTTTTCGCTGCCACTACAAACAACCAATAGGACTAGAACAGAGATGGAAGAAGTAGGTTACCAGTTTAACAATAACGTGCAATAAAAAATCATTACACCATTTCAAATTTAATCATCACAATAACTGCCTCTGATTAGCACATTTTTAAAAGGTTCATTTCTTTGTGCCCATCATCAGCCAATCAATTCTTATTATTCTCCTTTGTCTGTAGTACTTGCTACACCTAAAGTAATTCTCCAACTTTTTGGACAAAATACCCGACTTTCCCAGACTGAGACAAGGTGTTCGTTACCATTTTCACCTCCCTACGTCCGGTGGTTCGGTTCCAGTGGGCAGCATTTCAGATCAACAGCACAGCATCCAATAGCAAGCTATGAAAATCATGGACGCGGACCACAGATTGCAGAAAACAGGAATATAGCAAAGCTTGTTCCACAGCGAGAGTGAATCTGGGGTTGGATTTCACCTGCTGGCGAGCACAGAAGAAGAGGATGGGGATGAAGAGCGACTTGGTGTTGGCCCGTTTTCTGTTGGGCAGGTTGGTGCCAACAGGCCAACGTTTTGGGTGGTCATTTCATCCATCCTAGGAAACAAAAAGTGCTTATGTTTACAAACTGCAGCCGACAAATCCTACTCTTTCTGCCTTGAAGCATGAGAACATCATTTCCCTTCACACTGGACTGCTGGTTGGTCTGACCAGGGTCCAGACGATATTGTTACCCTGATAGAATCAAATAATAAATAGTAAAAGGACAGCATTTCTATCATTTTTTTAGTCTAATGACCACTCAAAGCACTTTACAATTTGTGCTTCATGTTCACCTGTTCATGCATGGCCATCAGGAGCAGTTAGGAGTTCAACATTTGCTCAAGGACACTTCCGACACAAAAGGACACAAACCGAGAACCCTCTGCTTACCAGATGAGCCATGCCGTTCCATTAAATGCATACAAGCATTGAGCACAGACTATAGAGTATATGTGCAAGACAATAAAGTGAGCGAGCACTTTACCAAGACGCAGATGCACTGACACTGAGGATGTTTACGACAACACTGTGCAGTGGCGGTGCATGACCGCATGTCAGCTCAAGTGTCCTGGAAGCAGCGGGGGGAGAAGCTGATGTTGAGGTGGGTGCTTTTAGGAGAGGGTGACGTCAATCGTCTTTAAGAGGAGAGCATCTGGAGGAGAAGGAGGAGGAGGAGGAGGCATCCCCATGGGAAAAAAACAGCATTCCAGAGAGTCTTAAAGGAATACTTCTCGCAAAATACAAAAAAGATTTCTTCCTGCAGTGAAATCTATAAATCCCGATAGTTTGTGATTTGGTGAGGTTTCCAGTCTGATTTTCCTTAACACCTCAGTACAGGGAGGCTGAATGGGTATTGTTTTGTGAAGCTCATTTCCACATTTTAAATATGGGAAAACTAAACAGATTTGTCCAAAAACAACAGGTACACAGGTTCCCAACATAATCCACAATCCTCAGGAGTTAGGAGTTTCTTTGGGAACTATTTTCTACCTAAGAACAGCAGCAAACGGTGTCCTTACGCACTGAATTTGTACTCTGATTGATCAGCCTGTCAATCTCACTGTGACTGTAAAGCAAAACTGAACTTCAGTAGAGGGCTGGGTTATACAGTTACACGGACGTGATATGAATCCACATGGTGGCAAAACATCCTCATTAGCCGTTCCGTACCGCACTGGGCTGCTAATCCAGAGCGCTGTGTTTATAGCTCTCTTTTCACTTCCATCGCATGGCAAAACACCTCCCAGAATATCACTTTTGGCACAGACACACACTGAAAGCTAAATGTGTTATTTGGGGACCTGTCTTGATATGCTGTGAAAGTGAATGGAGAGAGACACAAACACAGTATTGTGTATTAGCAGCCCAGGGGAGCACAAAGCAATTAATGAGGATTTTTCACTACTATGTGGACTCATATCACACCTTACAACCCAACACAGCACAAAAGGTCAATTTTGCTTTAAGCTTTGAGATAACCGATATGTGGATGGTGTAAAGGGTGCAGCAGCTCAGTGTTTATTCATTCATACTCGGTTATTTTGTTCATTCTGGTGTATACAAAACAAAAGAAAATGAGAACTCAGAGCGTGATGTCCTCTGAGGAGGAAGCTGAGCTGTGTGACAGTACTGAGTCTGACCAGCAGGGGTCAGCAGAGAGCTGTGGTCTGATTAAAGATGCAACTGCTGAAGCTGAAAGGAAGAGATATAGGAAAGCAAACAGACTTTCAGTCAACAACATGCTGACACAGAGGTAGTGAAGAGACACAGATACACACACACACACACACACACACACACACACACACACACACACACACACACACTCCGGCCTGTCCATCAGATGCATCCTTGACTGAGTCATGATGTCACAACATGGACACACTGCTCTGCAACTGACAGCCACCAGCCTTGATGGTGCAGTCCTCTGACACACACACACACACACACACACACTAGATCTCTCTCTTTCATCATTTCTGTCTCTCTCAGACACACATTCAAGCACTATCACCATCATCCTGTGCATCCTGCCGACTGAAAGCATGAAACGTGTTGATCCATTGCGGTGTTGAGGTGGTTTCTCTCTCAGTAATGTCTTTGTAGTTCTAAGTCCAGTTAACTGAACATCCATCATCATCATTTAATAGGAGAACCCTTGGGAAACGTGGGATTGACTTGCCAATAATATTAGACAAGAACAAGCTGGCTTGCTGCCAAAAAAGAAAGTACAATGGGGCATCACTGCCAAAACATATGAAACAAGAAAATGCACTCAATGAAGCACAGACCTCCGCCAAGGAGGCAGCTCACATATTGCGTCACATTCATAGAAAACTTGATGGAAAAAAATGGGAAAAGAGCTGCTGCGCAAATAAACTCGAAGAGAAAGGGTTACCAAAGAGAGAGGTCACCAAAATCAAAAGAGAAAAGAAACAAATGAAACAATGTTTATGTAGTTTGTCCTCACACCATTGTACGTAAGACTTAACACACACGTCTGCTTTATTTGGTAGTGACAGTAGAGTGAGACAGGACAGGCAGGTGAGCTGCTGGGGCGCCCCGACAGACAAAAATTTTGTCAAGATTGTCCATCATTTTAAAAATCGAATAAAACTGTCAATACAGAACGCACTGACATGCTTCAGAAAACAGCTGAATCCACAGAATGTAGCCCAACGTGCTAACAAACAATTTCAGTGACGAGCCATGAGCCATTTTTAGTCGACGAACAAAAAGGGAAAAACCTCACACCTTGTAGTCCTAAGCTGTGAGGTGTTTCTTCTTCTTGTTGCTGTTATAACTTTAAGATTCTTTTCATGTCAAAAATCAACAAACGCTTCTTTTCTTGGTTCAGAGCCATTTCTCAGTCAGGCAGCAAGCTGTCTGTGTGACCCGACTGCTTAAAGGGAGCGTCTACAAAACCGAGCCATCCAGATGATCCTGAGTGAAAGCTAGCAGGTTTTAAGACGGAGAGCAGTCACACTGTCCGTCCAGACTCGTTACATTAATTCTCTGCGCTGACGGACGGGACGGCACACAGCCACACAGACGCTGCAGGGAGGGCTGCTGAAGGCTTTCACCTTTAACAAGATGCCTGTCTTGCCTTGCCTTGGGCATGCGTCGGGAAAACAAGAGGTTGGCGAAAGTCCTGGTAAAATTCCAAAGTGAGCAATATACAGTGGTGGAAAAACGTTTTCGGACACCCCATGCATTTGTGAAATATTGCATTAAGAATCACTCTTAGGTCTTCAAGTGCAACTTCTTTTAGTACAGTCACAGCCAAAATACTAAACAAATCCTAAAAAAGCCATTAAAAACTTAAAATTGATTGGTTCCATAAAAATACATAAGAAATTTTGAGTATTGGGTCATTTTGGTACCACTGATGGAGGTTGTTCTTTTTATTAAAAGACACAATTTTTATTGCCAAGCTTCGTGTCAATATAAAGCCAGCACATTTGAAAGTTCTTCAGACACAAAAATTGCTAAAACAAGGAACCTAACGTAGGAAACATGACTGAAGATAAAGATTCTCAGCCAGAAAGGGTACAGCTGCCGCCAGATAGCCAGGAAGTGCAGATGCAGTCCTTCAGCAGCTGGATATACTCTGCAGAAATACAGACGAACCAACAGCTTGGAAGACAAACCAAGATCTGGGCGTCCAAGGGTTTCTTCAGCAAGAAATGACCACATCCTGATCCGCATGTGCAGGCAAAACCACCGAATGACATCACAGGAGCTTCAGCAGCAGTGGTCAAACCAAACTGGTGTCCAGTGTTTCACCCGCACTGCACGTGGCCGACTTTTAGATCATGGCTTAAGGTCCTACAAAGCTATCAAGAAGCCCCTGATCAATGAGAGACAGAGGTTAGCCCGGCATCGTTGGGCCCAGGCACACAAGAACTGGACAGCCAGGAACTGGAAGAAGATTCTGTGGTCAGAAGAATTTGTCAAGAATTTAGTTTTGCTAGTTTTTCTTGTAAACAATAAACAAAAAAATATAATTTGTATTTGTTTGTATCTGTCTAATGCAGCCACACCTTTTGAAACACAAAAAATATTTTTCCGCAAATATTTCTGGATAATATTTGAGATTGTGTAAAATTTCAAGGGTGTCCGAAAACTTTTTCCACCACTGTACGATGTCTTGCTGCTTTTTCTTGTTTGTGAATTTAGTGCATAAGTTGATTTCTTGAGCGTTCCCGAAAAGATAGATACCAAGAATGCATGGATCATGTAGCTGTCCGTTTCTTTGTAATCATTTTCTAAGGACAGAAAACGCAAACTTGGAACGGCTCCCTAAAACGTTTCTCAACTTTCAAACAAGGTATCAGATATAATAAACAGTGTGAAAATGTCATTAAAGTCTTCCTTTGCTCATGGCTGATCTTCCTACAAAGTTCCATGTAAATCCGTCCAGAACTTTTTGAGATATCTTGGTAAAGAAACAAATACAATAAATAACCTATAGCATTTTGACTACATGATGTATGCACAAATTCGAGTTATTATATTGGTTGATTGCATGCTGTATATAGGTTTTGTATGAAGTGAATAATCTGGTAATTGGGGTTTTTGGAGGATACTTTAAAAATTAAATTGCCTAAATGCATTATACCTTCGGTTGACAGTGGTGAGAGCCAGATATGTTGGAGATGACGCGGGTGTTATCGCACGTTAAACAGACGTTGAAATGCAGAAATGCATCTCAGAAAATGTGCAACCTTGACATCCTTGAATGGGGAACAGCACATTCTTGCCAAAGTGCCACGTCCCCACGTAAAAACAGATTATAATCATGTTTCTGGGATTATAAGTTTGGTCTTGTCCATCCTTTTTTATTTCTGTTTTTCTATCTATCTGCTGGATCTTGTCTTATCTCTTGCCCTGTGAAGTCATTCGCGAGGGGCTTCTTGCTTCCGTCTAAAGTGTGATAAGTTAGTCTCCACATTTACAATCATCATCATCATCATCATGATTGTGATGTTTATCATCCAAATCATCATCATCTACACTCTCAGCTTCACCACTGGAGCTGTGGGGAGAGGGGGAAAATTTGGGGGAGCTAAGCAAGCATCCCTATCGCTGTCAACCACACCACCTCAATCGTCATCATCATTATCATCTTCATCGCTACCGTCATCATCATCATCCCCACCACCACCTTCACACTGCCAACATCTCTCACCTTTCCTTCCTTTCATTGCTTTCTCGCTGTTTTCTATTTTCTGTTTTTACGCCTTTCATTTTGGTGGTAATGCCTCTCGATGTTTAGCGATAGCCTTCGTCTACCTGCGTCACGCTGAGAAAAGCGCGCATGTACATCATCTCCATCTGTATCATCACTGCTGCCGCCACCGCCGTCTTCCTAATCTCCTCTCTCACCTTTCCTTCATTCCTCCAGCCTTTACCTTTCTCTATGTTTGCTCAGCTTGCCATGCTTTTTTTTTGTATTTGTCTGTACAGCCCAGGTCATATCTTTGCCCTTGTTTGCCAGGGGCACCAGATGGTACATCCACAGGAGTTGCCCTGCCCACAAGGCCCCCATCCCCCACTATACAACACTGATGCCCACCCAAGACCCATCCAGCTCTGCTATGCCACTGCACACCAGACCGGTGGGTTTGTTTCATCTTAAACCAACTACAATGCATTTTACATTTTTAATTTACATCTCAAATTTTAGTCATGTTGCCGAGGCTCATATTGTGAGTTAATTGCAATAAAAGCAGAACAGCAGGGTAATTACATCAACACTTCCAATGCAAACACTACAAGCATTTCTTCAGTGTTCAACTAGGCTGACTTCATTTTCATGCATTGCATTGTCAGGGATTTAATATCTCTAAATGTCTGTGTAATGAGGCAATGCGGTGTACGGAGTATGTTCTAATAATGATGCCCATTCATTGCTATACGCACTTATAAGCCACCTAACTGCAGATGAAAAAAAAAAAAAAAGGACAGAGGCATTTTGATGTGATACCACATATACATCTGACAACTGCCTTTAGTCTTATATTCAGTTTATTTCAGTCATGTGAAAAAGAAATTCACATATCAAAACCAGTCCTGAGGGGTTTTGGAATAGGTTAGCTCTGTTCTTTATCTCTAAAAAATAAAAGGGCCTTAAGGAACATGCAAATAAAAATAATGCTCATTGATTCTGAGGGACTGGCAGCAAAGCCTAACATTAACATTGATGTTTTTAGATAATTGAAAAATGTTTTGCTATCAAACTCCATTGTATGTGGGCTGCAAATATGACTAATATGACTGAATATGTCCACGCTAAGCAAGTTAGTTACACAGCACGAAGCAACACCAGGCCCAGAACTGCACAATACATCATCAGTAACTATCTGTAAAGTGGTTTAGTGAAGCTCTGACATGGTTTAGAGGGTTTTCTTCTAAGAGTTCTTAATTATGTAACCACGGAGGAATCCTTAAAGCTCCCCTGAAGATCATCTTCACATGTCTGGCTGAATATCCATGAACATATATAGACACACTGATAGGCATTACTGGAAAGAGAAACTCTTTAAGGAATGCATCATCCAATCCATCATCCTATATCTTTTGAAATATTTGCTCACCCAGTGACGGTGTCTTGAGTGTCTGACCAAAAAGCTTTCATGCCTCATGGGGAATGAAGAATGAAGAATGAAAATTTGAAACACTGTCACCATCTGTCATAGAATGGAGTTGATTGGTGACTTTGACAAGCAGCAGCAAAAGCGACGTGAAAACATCTGCTCTCCTTTTGTAATTTCACTACATCCCAAACTAATAAACTTTCACTAAAACAATGCTAAATAAACTATTTTTGGGGAATGCCTCATGCTTGGTCGGCGGGGCTGTCTTGCTCACTGGTGATGTCACGGGGGCTGGAAGGTGGAGGACCCAAAAGCAGGAGCCACAGGCAGAAAAATGCTCAATGAAAAACAAAATTTAATAAAGAAACTAAGGCAGGCACAGAACAACACAGAACAATGAACCGACGAAGAACAGAACTCAAACAGGACTTAAATAGACAAGAACTAATCATCAAACAAGACACACCTGGGGAAGGGGCTGGAGCACAAGACAGGAGAACACAGAGGATAGGCTGAGGGAAACACTGGGAGGGATCAGAACAATCAGGGATGATTAACAGACACAGGACAGGTGTGGCACAGGGAGGAGCAAACAAGACACAGGTGAAATCACTAAAAAGAACGAGGCAGATGAAACACATGAAACAGAATCAAACAAAACACAAGAAACAAAACCATGACAGAAACACACATGAAACAGAAACCAAACAAAACACAAAACCATGACAGAACCCCCCCCTCAAGGGACGGCTCCTGACGTCCCAAAAACAGTATCAGGGGCACGGGGATGGATGGCCGTCATAAGACGGGGGGAGGAGGAGGCCAAAACAGGGCTCAGAGCTGGACTCTGGTGGAAGGCCAGAGGGCAGATGACCACGGGCGGGGCGATGCTCGGGCGGACGGCCAGGGCGTGAAGAACCAAGCACGGGGCGGTGCTCGGGCGGACGGCCAGGGCGTGAAGAACCAAGGACAGAGCAGTGCTCGGGCGGACGGCCAGGGCGCGAAGAACCAAGGATGGGGCGGTGCTCGGGCGGACGGCCAGGGCATGAAGAACCAAGCACGGGGCGGTGCTCGGGCGGACGGCCAGGGCGTGAAGAACCAAGGACAGAGCAGTGCTCGGGCGGACGGCCAGGGCGCGAAGAACCAAGGATGGGGCGGTGCTCCGGCGGACGGCTAGAGCGCTGGCGGCCAAGGCGGAACCTCCCTGGATAGTGGCAGTGCGGGCGGCACCAGATTGCAGGCCAACCATGGCCTGCAATCACCCGCAGCGCAGACTCCCAAAAGTCTGGCAGCGGCAGCGTGGACTTGGGACCGCCGGGCAGCGGCAGCGTGGACTCGGGACCGCCGGGCAGCGGCAGCGGCAGCGTGGACTCGGGACCGCCGGGCAGCGGCAGCGGCAGCGTGGACTCGGGACCGCCGGGCAGCGTCCACTCGGGGCCGCCGGGCAGCGCCAGCGTCCACTCGGGGCCGCCGGGCAGCGCCAGTGTCCACTCGGGGCCGCCGGGCAGCGCCAGCGTCCACTCGGGGAACTTGGACAGGGGCAGGGACCGGGACAGCCAGTCGGGCACGAGGAACTGGTACGGGAACAGGGACTGGTACCGGGGCAGCCGGTCCGGCTCGGGGAATTGGGACAGGAGCAGCCAGTTGGACTCTGGGAACTGGGACAGGGACTGGGACCGGGTCAGCCAGTCGAACTCGGGGAACTGGGACAGGGACTGGGACCGGGTCAGCCAGTCGAACTCGGGGAACTGGGACAGGGACTGGGACCGGGTCAGCCAGTCGAACACGGGGAACTGGGACAGGGACTGGGACCGGGTCAGCCAGTCGAACTTGGGGAACTGGGACAGGAACTGGGACCGGGTCAGCCAGTCGAACACAGGGAACTGGGACAGGGACTGGGACCGGGTCGGCCAGTCGAACACAGGGAACTGGGCTTGCTAGACTGCTGGAGTTGGTAGCTGGGCTTGCTAGGCTGCTGAGGCTGGTGGCTGGACTTACTGTGCTGCTGAGACTGGTGGCTGGACTTACTGGGCTGCTGGGACTGGTGGCTGGACTCACCAGACTGCTGGGACTGGTGGCTGGACTCGCTGGGCTGCTGGGGCTGGTGGCAGGACTCGCCGGGCTGCTGGGGCTGGTAGCTGGGGCTGCTGGGATGCTGTGGCTGGTGGCTGGATTGCGGCTAGCCTGCAAGTGGCCGACACACCCGAGAAGTGCACTCACGGGAGCAGCCGGAGCCCGGGCCGCAACCATCGTCCTGACAGAGAAGGTGATCTCCGCGACCTGCTGTGAGATCTGGGCGATTTTAGCCGCCAGTGACCGGTTGCAGTCAGCCAGTTCTCCAAGCCTCTGCTGATGAGAGTTCAGAAAGGCGCCTTGTCCAGCCAGGGCCTGGTGCACCGGATTCGCAGGGCCCACGGCGCGGCCAGCTCCCTCCAAGAAAAAACATTGCTCCGCTGGGTCCTGTATTGGTGGTCGGTTCATTCTGTCACGGGGGAGGACTGGAAGGTGGAGGACCCAAAAGCAGGAGCCACAGGCAGAAAAATGCTCAATGAAAAACAAAATTTAATAAAGAAACTAAGGCAGGCACAGAACAACACAGAACAATGAACCGACGAAGAACAGAACTCAAACAGGACTTAAATAGACAAGAACTAATCATCAAACAAGACACGCCTGGGGAAGGGGCTGGAGCACAAGACAGGAGAACACAGAGGATAGGCTGAGGGAAACACTGGGAGGGATCAGAACAATCAGGGATGATTAACAGACACAGGACAGGTGTGGCACAGGGAGGAGCAAACAAGACACAGGTGAAATCACTAAAAAGAACGAGGCAGATGAAACACATGAAACAGAATCAAACAAAACACAAGAAACAAAACCATGACAGAAACACACATGAAACAGAAACCAAACAAAACACAAAACCATGACAGGTGAGGAGTTGTGCTCACTTACTGACACTCTTAACAGGAAGCATTTTAAATTTTAGATGGACGTTTTGATTTTCCTTTTTGCTGCTGTTTGTCGCCGATCAGCTCCACTCCAGCAGAAATGGGTCAGGTTTTTGGAACCCTCATTCTTCGTGAGGCATGCAGTGACTTCTTTTTTTTTTTTTTTGTTTTTGTTTTTGTGGTCACACATTCAAGACAACTTACTAATGCTTACCAAAAAAAAAAAAAAAAAAAAAGGCATTTTTCTGTGTGGGTGGGTGACTCCATCCTGTCTATTTTAGCTCCCGTCCTTAACCCCTTTAGATTGCTCGATTGCCAGAGATCATGAGAAATTACAGAGCAGACAGAGTGGAGTCTCGCCAAAGCTGTTAAATGTCACGAGAAAGTGAGAGAGAGAGGGAGAGAGAGAGAGAGAGAGAGAGAGAGAGAGAGAGAGAGAGAGAGAGAGAGAGAGAGAGAGAGAGAGAGAGAGAAGAAGGGTAGTGAGGAAGAGTTTGCATGGGGCAACGAGAGAGGGGAGAAAGAGGAGAGAGGAGTGGAGATGAAAGGAAGGTGAGAGGTCAGAATAGAGAAAGAGAAAAGAGAGAGGTAAGGGAGTATTTGTGTGCGCGCATGTGTGTGTGTGTGTGTGTGTGTGTGTGTGCGGTAGATGCGAGCAGGAGTGCTTGACATTTGGGCTGCATCTTGGAGCTGGATCCCTCAGCTTCAGGCTCCCTGTCAGCTCATTTGCAGCACTGAGAGGCTGCAGAAAGAGAGCCGGGGAGGAGGAAGAATAAATGGGAAGAGAAGACAAGAGGGCAGAGTTTGTATAGAGGATATGGAGGCGGAAAGATCCAAAGTTTGGTTCATTTCGGTTATTTATTTGCCTGGAGGGAAAACAGAATGGAAATACACTGGAGAAAGAGAAAAATGGGCAGGTATAATACAGAAACAGTGAATTACAAAATATCTTTCCCCGCAACAAGCAAAAGAAACAAACAGAGCTGAGGTGTTGGATAACGCTGACAGACGGCCTTTGAACTGCGTCGCCCTGCTGAGGAAAAACGCATTAACTTCCCTTTGCACTATGAAACTGAGAAAACATGGCCGGAAGCTGCAGCTACACATGTCGGTGGTCCCAAGAGTACAACAAGAGGTGACTGTTTTAATTTTGAGGATTTCGGACGCCCCAAAATCTTGTAACATGAAGCCATTAAACTGCACACAGCGTGATCATGTTTACTCACCTGGCTGCTCTGTGATGCTGTAAACCAAAGGACACCAAAAGATTCAAAAAGGTAAAAGATCTGAGGTTGGTGAGTCCAGCTTTCCCTTGATGGAGCTTTTGCTTGCTGCTGCTCAGGAGTCAGTTTGTATTTCCTGTGCAACTTTTGATTTGTCACTTCCTCTGGACATATCCGACGCCAGAATTTCATTAAGCCAAGGTGACAAGGTGAATCAATTAGATGAGAAACGGTTCTTTATTGCAGGCCAACACTGATGATTCAGGCTAATTATAGGGATGTGTTGTTAAAAAAAAAAAAACATTATTTATTGCATTTATTTTACTTACCTGCCTGGGGCAAAAAGACGTTCAAATTCTGGAGACTTCATTCTGCAAGAGGTTATTCTATCTAATGTTCAAACAAAGCTGAGGTGTGTGCCATTTCCCTGCCTTGAAAGTTGGAAAAGCTTCATGCCACAAGAGTCTGACACCAAATCCTGGCATTTCTGAGACACGCAGACAGGCGACACCGACGGCTGAACAGAAATATGAACACAGAGTATATGAGGTACTGTCGCTGCTGTATTGTGTGTGTCAGTATGCAGGCAACTATGAAACTCCTGCAGTTGTCAAGATGCATTAGTTTCACCCAGACAGATGCATGCATTATACTTGGCCATTTAAGTGTAATTGCAACAGCAGAATCTATAAGGAGAGAGTCTTTAGAATTAGACAAACACTTCCCTGTAAAGTGTTATTTTGAAAGAACACTGCCCAGGCCTGGAGCTTCCCGGAGCTTCCGGATGATGAGGCAGCTCTCTCTGCCATCGCAGCCCTGTCAGGGGCCACTAATCTGGGCCACGCAGCCAGGGAGCAGGCCTTGGAAGGGGTCCAGCTCCTCCAAATTAGACGACGAGAAAAATTATGCGTGCACACAAACGAGTGCACTCGTAGGAAAGTTTGGCTTTGTAAGACGCTGTATACTTTAGCATGAGAACTGCATGTGCTGACATACAGATGTGCACGAATTCCCACATACAGCATGTTCACACTGGATGTCAACGTACATCATGTTCATAAACACAAATGCATGCACATGCGCACATGCTCACACACACACACACTCACACACACACACAGACGCACAGACAGGGAAACAAGTGCTGAGCTATTGGCTGGCAGTCAGTAAAAAGGCAGGGCTGCTGAGTGCAGAGCAACCTCACCACTTGGCCCGCCAGCATTACTGAAAACCACCATTTAACTGTGTGTGTGTGTGTGTGTGTGTGTGTGTGTGTGTGTGTGTGTGTGTGTGTGCGTGCATGTGTGCATGTGTGCAGGTAGGCCAACTCTGTAGGTGTTGATGAGTCGGCAGTTGGCTACACGTGATGTATCTGTGTGGGCAAAATTTTGTAAAACTCTTTGTGCATATAAGCCTCACAGGGTTTATGTCTATCTATCTATCTATCTATCTATCTATCTATCTATCTATCATTGGCCAGCATCCTCGTACTACTTACTTACAAAGCATAAAATCATAAATGTCGAGGCAGAGAAAGAAAAAAGAAAATAGTGGGCTGTGCCACCTTGCTTACAATATATTTGTGTGCTATAACTGTACTGTATATAGCACACAAATATATTGAGGGAAAATTGCACACTGCTGACATCAGAGAAAGGATTATCTGCCTCACCAAGATACATTATCACATTATCGCAGCAGTGCATTATTATAAGAGCTAAGCAGCCGCAACTGGGCTCAAAGCGCTCACTTATCAAACTGCTCACCTACTTTGAATGCCTGTGCATTTCCCTGCAAGGAATCTGTCAAAAATCCTCCTGCATGCAGATTTGAGCGCGCACACACAGACCCACACATGCAAGCCCTGGGCTAAGTTCTCATGCTGCATTCAAGACATCTAAGAACTGGGAAATTTCCCACCTCCGAACAGTGCACCAGCTTGTAATTCCTAGACAGTAACTGGAGGCTTTCCCATGTTCCCTGACCTCAGTTCAGTCATTTCGCAGCCCATGAGTGGGAATTCAGTTTGCAGTCAGGAACGATAAAAACAACTGACGAGACAGTGATAGTAAAAACAGGGAAAGAAACACAATGACATACAAAACAATACAGCAACCAGCAATACAAATACATAATATAAGCGGTAACACTTTACAATAAGAGTACAACAATTAATGTTAGTTAATGCCGTAATAAACATTAAGTAACAGGTAATAAACATTAAGTAACAGGTAATAAACATTAAGTAACAGTTAACTAACCGTTAATTAATGTGTCTAAGAATCATGTACTAATGCTGTTCATGCTAAGGTATTAATTTGTATGTTATTTAAGGGTTATTGTAGATATTATTAACATTAGTAAATGCCATAATAATCATTAACTAACAGTTAATTAACCATTACGGCATTAACTAACGTTAACTAACATTAATTGTTGTACTCTTATTGTAAAGTGTTACCATATAAGCTAATCCAATACAGCTCTATACAATAATCAGGGATAAACATAAGTCAAATGCAATAAATATATATAAAGTGCCAGAATGTGCAGTTTCATAGAAATTAGAGGTGCAATCATTGTGTGCAAATTAAGTTTATTGCACTTTGCAGTAGTGTGAACCTTTGCAAGTGAAGGTGGTGACAACATGGCAGTGGTCATAGTGAATGATATGAACAAAAAAATAATGTTTTTAAACTGATTTTCAACTCTTTTGCATGGCATACTTCAAACTCACACCTGCAAAATTGGTTAAGTTACCGTATAGATTAAGTCGCTCTAAAAAAAAAAAAAAAAAAAAAGCACAGAGGCTGTTTTCCTGCAGCATTGTTTAAATCTTGAGTAATGGGTTCCCACCTTCACTTTAACGCTCCAAGTTGGCAAATTTCCCAGTTGTCTTGAACGCAGCATCAAAATGTGTGGCGTGCACTTCAACTTCATGATAAAACTTTATTTTCCAGGAGACATTTTGCAAGTCCACATGTTTGTTTTCTGCACTTTTCCCCTTTTTTTCATTCATACTGACAGTTAGTGCTGGGAGCTGCCAAATACAGACACCCTCCTCATTCACCTGTTGGCCACTGTGAGCAGCCCAACTGGAACAAATGGGGATTCAGTGTGTTGCTGAAAGGCACGTCTGCAGTATTTAGTGAGGTGTTTATCATTCACTTTCCCCAGACTTTCCTCTCCCATTCTCTCCTAGTCGATCAGTTGCCTGTGAGCTTAAAGGTGTTGGCAGGTTATTTGTATTTTTGTCTTGCTGAGTTACACAAAATCCTTTCTAACTTATTCACCACTTTAGTGTCAGACCAGTATATTACAGGAATTTGCCCATATATTGGGCTTTCAATTTAAATAAAAACGCATTTTGACCTGTCAGTGTTGTCCTCGAACAATATGTTGAAGGTGAGGGTATAATTTTACTCCAAGGGTGGCAGTGTGTAAAATCTTCAATCAGTCCTGCTTCACCCCGCCTAAAGAAACTACTAACATACGTAAAATACTTTTTGAGTTTCAGTGCCTCATGGTTCAGATACAATTCTGCACTGGTAGCACTGACATTCAAGGACAAACACTGAGTCCTTGTACTGTTATTTATTTTTTGTTTTATTTGTAGGCATAAAATTGTCAGATTTGTAGATCTTGCAGCAGTTTCAACCCAAACATATTGGTCCACTCTGACTGAAGCTTACAACATTGTCTTCTTTACAGCTCCAAGCTGCAAGCTACTCACTACAAAGTTCTCTGCCGCTTTTGTTTTATCCATACTTTTGTGTTTATGACCTTTGTGCTTTACAGCGCTCTCCAATAAACGTCTCTGCCCTTCATTTAAAAAAAGAAAAAAAGAGACTTTACATCAGTTTTCAGATGGTCCAACTTGTGCAGTATCCAGTGCGGCGCTGGTGGAGCAGACAGGGACAGTCCTTCATCTTCTTTTATTTCCCGAGGGAAGACAACGCTAAGCCATCAGTCTGCTGTTCCTTCTGCAGCTAAGGGTCCTCTGCTGCACGAAACACCAAGGCAGCCAGCTACTGTGCTCTGGAGGAACACACACACACACACACACACACACATATACACATGCTGCCAGGGCCTGGAGAGCACAGTATTCAGAGCTGTGTGAGTCTCACATTTAATTACCAACCTAATGGTCTCACTTTAGTCTCATTACTGAGAGAGACAGAAAGAAAGAGAGAGAGAGAGAGAGAGAGAAAGAAAGAGAGAAAGAGAGAGAGCGAGAAAGAGAGAGAAGCTTTTGTCTGCCTTTACCGCAGTCTGACTCAGACTGCTTAACTAAAGAACAAAAGTGAAAGTGTGTGTGCTTTTGTGTGTATGTTTGCATCTTCATCTGGGTGTGTATGTGCGTAAGATGAGTGGAGCGAGGTCAGGGAGTGTTTAGTGTGGATGAATTCACTGCAGCCGAAGGCAGCCGCGGCCCTCAGACATCAATATTCATGGGGTCTCCTACGTTGCACAACACGACAACACTAAAACGGTACGGATGCATTGATGATGATGGTATAAATGTGTGTTGCATCGGAGAAACCTCTACCGCAGTAAGCATCAGTGAAACCAACACCAGAGGCCAAAGGTGAGAGATTTGATTTGATGCACACATGAGGCGGAATAAGATTAGCCGCTCCATTTCAATCTCAATCTCAGTGTTTTAAAACACCAATCCAAGACTGTCTGGTGTTAGATATTTGACTATACTTAAGGTTTACAACTTAGAATCAGCATAAGCAGTGAAAATTGGTATTGGTGCATCCCCAATAAAACACAACATAACACAACACAACAAGTAGTTTCAGCCAAGCAATATGATTAGTCAGAGGCACATTCCATCCTGATAATCCCCGCCTAAAACACAACTAGCTGTGTTTTATCGGCTACGGTGCCAGCTCCTGTGGTGACAAGCTGCTCGGCGGGCAGAAATAACCTCTTTTGTTGAGTTGAACTTCGGTGGGCGGAGCCAAAGAACCGCAGCCTCCGGAGCTCAGAGTTGGTTAACCGGCGAATTAAACCACATGGAGGGAATTCAACTCAAAATGTGAGTAAATAAGACAAATGGCGATGGCTTCTTTCACTTTTTTTTGCTTTCATTTTTGATCCTGGAATGCAAGCAGTATAGCTAACTAGATTACCTATCTAGCTATAGGCTGTTGTAATGTAGTTAGTGGGTGGGCGTGCAGAGGGGGCATAACACCTCCCTCCTCAAAAGGGTCGCTCCAGGAGCCCGAAAAATTTGCACAAAGCCTCGTCCTGCTCTTTAATTCCTCCCACAAATGAGAAAAAGGGGACAAACTACAAATTGAACTAAATCCTCTCACCAAATAGTTTACATAAACCTGCTCCAACAAACAAGGATGCCACTGCGTGAACACATGAACACATGAGGATCAAATACCCCAGGTCACCACACCTCAACACACATGACAGTAACAAGTGACCCACACAAAGTAGAGCACAACAGCCACAAACCAAAACAGAGTACGCCAAGTAACTACACATCAAACAAAAAGTAACATCAATTCATCCTAAACAAAAGCGAACTGTCGTCACCATGACACAATTTTTTTTTTTATTTGATTTGAAAATTTTATTTTGAACAACAAAAAAAGAGAGAAAAAAACGACAATGAAAAGTTTGTTAAAAAATGAGTGGGAAGAAGTCGAAACGTATCTAATCCCACCCCTTCTCCCTGCACTACCACCACCAGCAACAACAACAGCAACAACAACAACAATAATAATAATCATAATCATAAAGAACATAATTTATAATAAATATACAACAATTAATCTATCTACATTCATAGAAATGGACAAAGACAAAAGGACCTAACAATAAGAAAACACAACAGAAAAGAAAAGAACCAACTAATAATGAACAGAAATAAGTATAGAAAACAATAATTAAAGAAATAATGGTAACACTTTACAATAAGAGTACAACAATTAACATTAGTTAATGCCGTAATAAGCATCAAGTAACAGTTAATTAACTATTACGGCATTAACTAACGTTAACTAACGTTAATTGCTGTACTCTTATTGTAAAGTGTTACTGAAATAATTAATCAATACAGTATCCTGTGCACACCTAGTGACTGTCACACCCCCACTTCATCCCTGTATCCTGTGAAAACATCTTCTTTATATTTTGTTTTCTAACTGTTGCATGTTTGGACATTGTTGGATCCCCTCGCCCAGACTGTTCCACAGTCTTACCCCACAGAAAGAAATGCAAAATCTTTTCCTGTTTGTACGGATTTTGTTAGTCTTGAAGTTGTATTTTCCTCTAATGGTCACATGAAACCAGACACTGGATCCACGAATCAGTGAAACACACGAGTGACCGCTCATAAATGGAAAGCCACACAACGATCACACCTTAAACCTGAGCTGGTCAGTGAAGGTGTTTTGTAGTTCCAGTGTTTCTGAGCGGTTGTGAATGACCGACTGTTGCTACAGACGGTTAATTCGAACAGGTTGGATGTATCACTGCAAGCAGAAAGCGTACTAGCAACAACACCAACAAAGAATTGCCACAAAATAGATGTCCGTTCCAATCACAGGGTAACATATGAGCTATAAGTTCCCTGCAACCCTCACAAAACGATTTATTTTAGTTTTCTCTTTCATTGAGAATGTGTCATTTTCTTAAAAAAACGGTTATTATTCCCTCTCAAAACAAACCTCTCCTCTGCAACATTAAGGGACAATTGCCTATTTGTTTCAGTTCAGTTGCACACGCTTGGGATAAATAATGACTCTTCGAAAAGATCAAATGAGACATCATTCCTCCGGCGGAGCAACTTCTCTTTCTCTGAGACATTTTGTAAGTGTCTTGTTTTTGTTTTTTGTTGGGTTTTTTTTTTGTCTCAACTGCACAAATTAATGTTTTATTTTCTTGCATTTTGTATTTTTATTCACTGTGTGTTTTCACTGTGTAACTAATGAGTCTCTGCTTCTCCCTCGTCTCCCTCCACATCTACGTAACTGATTTAGTCTTTTTTAAGAAACACCCTTTCTCTCTCTCTCTCTCTCTCTCTGCATATTGATTTGGGGATTAGAGATTAGATGGGAGAAATGTAGGGCTGTGATGATGGAGAAAGAAGGAGGGAATGATGAAAAGAAATATACATATTACAGCGAAAAGGATGAGGAGAAAAGGAAGTCGCCCTGCGCATTTTGATTCTCAGCTAATCAATAAACAGAAGTGAAAAGGAGGATTAATGCCGAATGCTGTTACATAACGAACAGATGCTGATGTCAACCCAGTGCATGCTTGAGTGTTTGGATTGTGCTAGATCTTTATTATGAAATGGCTTGTTCACCATTTGAATAAATAATAATAAAAAAAAAAAAAGTCTGATATTTAAGATAATACGACAAAATCAAAGCAAATTGCACTGTATTTGAAGGGACAGTTGGTTACTTGATTCCTCGGCTGTCAAAGTGGTACCACTTTTGTCGGCTGGATTGTTACAGAGAATGTGATGAAATTCATGAAATAATTTTCCCTCAAAATGGTTTTGCAGCCATTTGTGAATTGACTTTTCCTAGTATTGGCAGAGGAAGTGTAATAACAGCGATCTGTATTGTGTTTTATAGCTGCCGGGCGCTGCTCTCCACCAGGATATTTCATTATTCGCCCTGCGAGCTGCTTTAGACGAGTTACTTGCCGCTCTGTGTGAGAGAGGACTTTAATGTAACACAGAGACTGAACTTTTCCGACATCTGAACAGAATAAAAGCATCAAGCAAATCAGTCGGGCTGCTGTTGGTGCCACGATGCCGCCGGCTAGAGAGACATCCTGTAACTGAGAGATCATATACCGCATGGGGCCCTTGAGCGAGACACCGAACCCAAGTCTGTTCACCAAAGGCTGAGTTTAAACCGTATTTCTTTATTAGAATGCATAATTCCAATTGCTGCATTGTTTTAGAAGCGTACACCTGCAGATTTAAGGTAACCGTCAAAGTTAGGGAACTGTCAAATCTGCATGCATCAATGCAAATGTATTCACAGTCAGTCACATACACTGACTTTTGCGGAATATAAAAAGGACTGATGACAGTAATCTCTTCATTTCATTCATCTCTCTATTTCTTTGTTTTCCTCTCATCTCTCCCTGCTATTTTTCTATATTACTCTTCCATTTCTCTTCCATTTTTCTTTGCAATATTAGAATGGGAAAGAAAGAAAAACAGACATCAGAGAAAGAGGGGGAAAAGTCAGAACAACCATGCTGGAAAAAAAAAGAAAAGAAAACAATAGTCTAGTAATTTTAATCAGTGTATTCATGTCGTTGGCTTGGGTATTCCAACCATTAACGGCATCATTTTAGACCGTATATTTTGCTTGCTCCTCTATGAAATAGTGCATAATGATGCTCCACACTGCAGTTTAAACTCGCTGATTGATCCATTGTGTTCGAGAGTGATGGCTGACCTTTGCCTACAGCACCGATGTGTGTGCATAAGCTTTTTTTAGGCCTAAAACGTCCTTGTGGGAGCCATTGATTTTCAGTCAAAATGACACTGGCAGAATGTATTTTTTGACTGATCACTTCATATGAAGCAAATCTCATTTGCAATGTGTCAAGCTGGGCAAAAAGTTCTCGGTGTGGTCTGGAATATGTAAGCAGACTCGGCCAGGTAGCGTTTGATAAGACTATTGATGGTTTTTAAAAGTTTAATATGTAATACTCCGCTTGCTCAAATTTGGAGGTGACCATGACAGAGCGGCGGGTGTTCATGGGTGGTGTTGATCACTACTCATCACTGTTACTGAGATTGCTGCTGAAGCTCTGAAAAAAGCCAACTGTTTCTGGCCACTTTGGTTTGTTTTGGGGGGAAAATCCTCCCCCCCGGCTCCCCGAAACACACATGTAGCCAGGCTTTTCATGACTGGGGAAGTGCTCATCTGCAGAGTCCGGTGTTAGGGAGGCTTACACACATGCATTTCAAGCTGTTGAATGACCAGACTTGTTGAGTCACCAGATTTCACCAATGTGGCCTTCTGAAGACACACCCGGTTCTTTAACCTCCATAAAAAAAACATTATCCCATTTTAGAATTGAGCTCATTTGAACTGTTTGCCCGTCATAATAAACTAGCCCCAATGTTGGAATGACTGCCTTTTACTCTTGCTGCCTTTATTTGTTGCTGAGGTATGCAACATCCATATAGTGTGCAGCTCCCCTTAGCCAGACTGTTAAACGAAAACTGCAACTGTTTTCTCCTTGGCTCTCTGCCTACATATAAATATCTGTCAAGCCACATGTTCATAACTTCTTGTTGCTGGAAAAAAAACAAACCATTATGTCTTTCTGTAAGCCTAAAATCTCTGTGTGGCTCGTTTCCTGTGGCTGTCGTGACCTGATTCCTCTTGTGGCTCTAAACTCAGACTTTTGTTGTGGTGTGAAAATGTTGCCTCTAACTATGATAAGTCAAGTACTATTTTAATTACCAACCTCCTGAGTCTGTTTACAGGCCAAAATGGTGGGTGATAGTCACTCGATGGCGCTGAAGGGGCATAAAATTACATAATTTACCTTTAATCTGGTTGTAACATTAAGACGGTGGCGTTTGCCCTGCGTGATATGCAGTGATGGGAGTAACGGCGTTACAAAGAAAGGGCGTTACTAACGGCGTTACTTTTATCAGTAACGACTAATCAAAGAAATTACTGTTTCCCCCGTTACAACGCCGTTACCGTTACTGACAATAAAATGCACCGTTACTAGCCGTTACTTACTACTAATAATTATTATTATTTTATTATCCTATTCAAAAAATGTGTGTCTTGTGGAGTAAAAGCGGTGTGTCAATTTTCAAACCAGTCGGACTTTGCAGTTTTTCGTAACTTATCAACATGCATGGAGAATGAGCACAAATTACATGAAGCGTATGTGTTCCCCGACGGCAGAGCGGATAGTATCTCCACCTGCCATTCAGAAAACCGGGGGTTCAATTCCCCACCTGAACAAGCTGGCATCACTAATTACTTTTTCAAAGTAACGTGCCCAACACTGACAAAGATCGATGAAATTTGACAGCAATGTCCACACTGCAACAGCAATGCAAAAATATGTGCATTAATAAGAAGATTTAAGAAAAAAAAAAAAGTAATCATAAAAATTACTTTCCCAAGTAATTGAATTACTCTTCTGCAGCAGTAATTGAGTAGTAATCAAAATTACTTTTTTACAGAAGTAATTAGTAATTGTAACTTATTAGTTTTATGAGTAATTGGTCCCAACACTGGTGATATGTCAAGTGCCAGAAAGTTCAAATGATGACAGTGGTATAAAGTCAGTTTTCTGTGTTTGATAATTAAGCCGACATTGTCTGAATTCATGCAACTAACATCAGTGGTTATGTAAACACAGTTTGACGTCTGTATGTAAACCCATTCCAGTGGGTTGCATATTATTCTCCACACACATAAGTCATTTTGAGTCACTGCTGGCAAGATAAAATAAATGCTAATGTGTCAGTGTGTGTGTGTGTATATGCATTCATATGGGCTTTATTGTTGCTGCATGTGACAATTCAATGAATAGGCCCATTCACTGAGGGCAGTTCATTTGTTTCTACCTCAAGGTCACTCCAGCTGACTCAAACCACCAGTGAGTTTAAATGGAGTAAGAATGGGCACATCTGCATGGATCCACCGCTGAGGCTGTTCAACGGCCCATTAGGCGACTTGTTACATGCAGCATCTGTCAGCTTGGAGAGCGCAGCACATCGATGTTGTGCTCGGGGTGAAAATGATGCCGCCTCACAGGTTGTTGTTCAAGTCAGTTTTGCTCATGCCGGCTTCTCACAGAGCAACAGAGTGCTTAAAAACAAGAGACGTTCTTATGAGAAACCTTGAAAGTTTTGTGCGCAGTATGAATCTGAGTTATGAATCTGTGGAGGTGCTGAGCTACTATGAATGAACCTTTAGCCCATCAAAAAAAAGGAAAAATCTATTTTAACAGTACTCTGAAATTAGATAAAATAATGCAGATTAAACTTTTTTTTTTGTTATTATTCATTTGCAAGTGAGAGGAAAAACAAAAAACGAGACAAACAAAGTGAACATGCTGTATATGCAGGAGAGGTAGGAAGCCAAGACTTGCATAAGGACCTCTCAGCCACAAACTGTATTGTGTCAGTAGCACAAATTGTATTATGTGACAGTGGCATGAGTTATACTGTACATGCCATTTTTCACCATTAACGTTTTATGGTCTAAATCAGCTCTATTTTGTGTTATTCATCTGCCTCAGCAGTCCAGCAATTACAAATTTTGACTAGTGAGTTAGAGACGGTGGTGGTGTAATTTGCACACCGCTTGAGGCATATCACTCAGCGGCTGCATGACCGTGTGAAGCAGATGCTTTGAGTTGGCTTTAGTAATAAAGGCCTTGTCAGGTTGAATGGTGGAAAAGTGACCTAGAGGAGGATGAAGAGCAGCTGGCTCTTATGTTGAAGAGGAGCTTTCCTCGGGGAGCCTTTTTTTTTTTAATGTATGATCAGCACTTAAGCGTTCGTGACTGGAATAGCTGTGTGTTGCATGTGTGTGGTGCATGTGTGCTAGGGAAAGAGCATGCATATGTTTACATGTGAATTATTTCGCGTTTGTGTGGGTGTATACATTGTATGTTGTGTGGTATAGAGAGAAAAGGGTTAGGTACCAGTTCTTTCATATGATTTACTGCGATTTACAAACTTACACTCTAATTATGAAATATAAAACCTGCTTAATACAGTATTAACACTTACCAAGTATCAACTTTGCATATATATTAGTCCAGATTAATCAGCTGTCTGTCATCATTCCCCTTAACCTGAACAATGGACAAACATTAATTTTTTAATTTTATTTATTTATTTTTAGCAGACAGATGGGATGATAGACAGCCCAATCCATAGTCCCTTCCCCAGTATTTGATTGTGGGGGATGACACAGCACACTTCTCTTTTCTTTTCACTTCTCTATCATACATCATGCTAGGGACTGATGCTGCTACATCATGACCATCACTGTCCCTATGACTGGTTGCTTGAGGATCTAGGAAGTAGAGCTTATTCTACTGGTACATCCTTTGAAAGTTGTTCTAGATAAGCATAACATAAGCTGAATTCCTGGCATACACACACATACACACACACACAAAACAATCAATGTGTGCTCCACAGTCGCACGCTGCTTGCCATACTTCAGTCATCTACCCCCTTCCGTTCCCTGTGGTCCATCATAGGTACAGTGTGTGTAAGCACCTGATAAAAGAGACAAGTGGGCATTGAGCGGACAGCAGGAACGTGACCGAGCTGCACAACGACCAGCCTGCCTCCTGGGTGGGATCGCTTACCAGCATCTTGGAGGCCGCTTGACCTTCCTCTCTCTGTTTGCAGTGGCGAGGGACAAGGTGAAATCCAATAAGATTTTGACAAACCGTGCTGTCACCTCCGCTGTGTATCTACAGCATGTGTGTTTATGTGAGAGAGAGTAACAGAGAGAGAAATAATGTGTCTGCGCTTGTGAGTGTGTGATGGATAATGTGTGGGTGCTGCACCAGCAGCTTCATCACCTCCAGTTTTGTTGTTGCACCTACTTTGCTTTAGAGGAAAATCCAGCCAAAAACAGAATTTGGTTGTCCATTTCAGGTTGCATTTCAGTGCAATCAGTCCACCTGCATTCCAAAATACACAACATGATAGTACATATAATGGAAATATTATGGGTGAGGCTTTGTTGTGAATGTATTTGCACTGCTTTTTCACTAATGGAAGCAGTCAAATGCTTAGAGGAAGGGTGTAAAATGTACCTACTGAGGCACTGATATCGCATGCTAAAAGCCCCTTGATGTAAACTCAGTCCTAAATTGACAAATTCTCACTTTCCTTTCAAGCGTCTGATCAGATAAAACCATGCACATTCAAGTGTCATGGTCATGTGGTGCTGATAAAGGGCTGGTTTGTGCTTCAGTCCAAGGAGAGGTGTGCTGAATGTAAAACGTCTGCTAGCTGGCTCTGTGACCTCAATATTCTGGTTCAACCACACTCCCCTGCTGCAGCATGACCTGTGAGTTTCCAGGTGTGAGCATGACATTGTTGACACTACACGATGAAAAGAACCTAGGTGTGTACGCACGCTTATGTTGACTTTGCACTGAATTACACTTCACTGAAGCGTGTGTGTAGCCGTTGAGTGAGTAGGATTCCCGGCCAATGAACATGCTGGAGAGGGTTTTTATTTCAGTCACCGTGGAGGCTAATCGTGCACAGGTGCCGGTGGACGAGACATTTTCCAAAAGAGATTTATCTAGCAATGTTTTAGCTAAAGTACATTTGTTTGGGATGTACTGAACATATGAACGGAGAGTCAAGACTTTGATTTACGCTGCGGGAAGAGTTAGATAATTTGTAATAAATGTTTTCAAAGCCTTTTTACTGCTTTTTTTTGTCAAAGTCTTCAGTCAACTCCATTTCAACAGAAATTCGGAGCTTTCATTCTCCATGAGACATGCGATTGAAAACTTTTCGTCAGACATTCAAGGCAGCTCAGGGTCAGTAAATAATTTTAAGCATATCCCTTTTGGGCGAAGTTTTCCTTAAGGTAAGCTACAATTTCTGTCGACCTCTGCTGGCCACATTCAGTAGGAAAACCAACATAGACAGTTCTTTGGCATTCCCAGCTCCCACCCCTTGTGTCCTGTTGAGGTACAGTGGCCTGTAATTGACACACAGACAATGACGTCACATACTGACCCTAGAAAAAAATATAGATCCTCCAGATATTTGCATGTAGCATACTCCAAACACTAAAACTCTAACTCACAAAGCAAATCACCTCGTCAGCCAAAATGCCCCAGGAGTGTTAAAATTACAACAATATGAAGACAAATGAGCAAATCTTAGCTTTTGTGAATTTAAATAAAGGACTAAAATTCTGCACATTGATTGCAAAAAAGACAATAAAACATCTTGGACTTTCCTGGTTTCTTGATCAATCAAATGTCTTCACTGATCAATTAACTAAACCTTTCAGCACTAATACAAGGGAAATATTGATCATTGTGCGTGGTTGATCCATGCTTACTTTTACCTTTGTCCCCAAAATCGCTAAGTCCGCCCCTGCGCTAGAGTTAGCCTACTCCCCTGAACACGTATTCATATGGCTAGAGACTAAATCAAGGCACTTTCACAATGTACATATTTCTTCCCGTCCCAATATTACTGCTCAGCATAGCGTTTTTGGTAATTTTGGTAGTTTGGTTTGATACTTGGCACCAGTTTGCAAATTCAGGGCGCATTTCAGCTTCAAGACTGATGTGGGCCGATGTGAATTCTCAATTTAAACCTGTCCAGTCAGGAGCTCAGTCTTCAATGTCTGCTGAAGATCAATAGTACCGAGCGCTCTAACTGAATTAGGCAGTATTGGCACAACAGTGTGACTGACATTTATTTACTATCACGAGGTAAATAAACTGAGTAACTTAGCTGATAGGAAGTGCTGCATGACACACTCCCCAGTCCCCCTGCCTCTGACTGAAAAATCAAGTACAGCAGATCATATGTTTGCCTGTTGTTTGCCATGCTGTTTGGTTATCCCCGACCTGCCTTAACAGAAATGTCAATGAAAATGGAAAAATAGCAAAACCTACTAAAACAAAGTATACCTTCCGAATATGTGTTACTTCTTACTATTTTCCCCTTGTATCAGACTGATAAGCGGTATAGCCTGCTGTTAATTTATCTGGAAAAAAAGTGTTTATACAGGCATAAAGCGGTCAGTTGACTAAATTTAGGAGGCTTTACCCTCCTTTACACGCTTGTGCTTTGATAAGGGCAGTTGAACTCGCAACTCTGCCACTCATATTGCCTTGCTGTACCCATTTTGGCACATAAGGTCGGAAAATGCAGAGCTTTCCTCAATATGCAGTATTTTAAAAAAACTCATTAAATTGTCAACATTTGCAGTATTTTATATTTTTCGACAGAGTGCTAACATTTTGTTGCTGCATTCGTCTGCTGTGGACGTATCGCTAACCAGTTCGTGCCTCCAGGATTAGGCTCATTAATGATGAAATGTTTAAAAAAAAAAAAAAAAAAAAAAAAAGCATTTATTCCAGTGAAAACAGCAAGTGAACGGTGTGACACCGGGGCCGTCTCCCTCTCGCCAGGTCGCTGTCCGTGGTGCTGATCTGACAGTCTGCTTTCTGCCCACACAGTCTCTCTCTCTCTCTCTCTCTCTCTCTCTCTCTCTCTCTCTCTCTCTCTCTCTCTCTCTCTCTCTCTCTCTCTGAGACACACGCACACACACTTCCAGTTAAAATATTCATTTGCGACAGCTCAAGGTGCCTCTCGGTGCCTGCTCGCCCGCCACCTGTATCCTCCATCCGCAGATGGAGAGACAAAGCTGAGCTCTGTGATATGTGATATACAATAACTGTAAATGAGCGGCTGATAACGTTTCCAGCTGCTTCTCACGGTGTATGAATTTATCATCTCACATGAAGCCTATACCCAACCCCCGGCTGACTTCGCAGAGGAACGGGAACCCACCGGAGAGACGCGCCAGTTGTTGCTGTCAGGGTAGCGGTCCGTGGCTCAGTCATATGTATGTTACTGTGTGTTATTTTGGGAGGACCAAATTCCAGTGGAGCCCGTGGGTGTTTGCTGCGTGTAAATAGCTGCACGGTTGTCTGAAGGAAAAAAAAAAAGAAAAGAAAAAAAGAAAAAAAAAATCCCCCTGTTGTAAGACCCGCTGGGGGAATACACACCGGGGACCCGCCGTGTAGCCGCAACAGGCAGGTAATCTCCGGTGCCTCTTTCCTGCAGCCACATCACACCGGTTGCCCGCGGCTTACGGGTTTGATCGTTTGTATTTATATTTCTTTTGGACGGAGTTTGCGCCTTGAGTAAGATGCATTTGCCGAGTTTGAAGAGGCAAGCCGCGCAGACGCCGGTTTGAAACCCGACGTGGGCGGTGGGTGATATCACAATCTACAGTGTATCTTCCCTGCGTGAAATTAAGCTGAGGACAACATTTTGGATAATCCGATACCTGTGCGCTGTGGGGGTCGGGTCGGGCTATGGATTGAAAGTGGGGAAAGCAGAGGAGGGAACGAAAGGAGAGAGGGCATCGGGACTGCCAAGAGACCTCCCGCAAGATCACTATTGATTATTTCTCCCTCGAAAGGATCCTGATATTCTCCTGTCCGACCTGCATCCAACTACATACCCGCCTAACCTCGCCAGTCGCCGGTGCGCAGCAGCTTCACCCGCAGGGCTGATGGAGAGGTTACCCCTGCGGTCAGTGTGGAAACCAGGTTTTCCAGGTTCCCCAGGTTCCCAGACCCCATCACACCCCTGGTTCTGGTGAAAAGAAAAACAGACGACGGGAGGCAAGAAAGGAAAGGAGAGGCACGTGGATTCCCGAGGCGCACCGCCAGAGCCTCTCCTGAAGCGCACAGGTGTCGAATTGACCAGCTTATTTTCCGCCTCTGTGTGAAGTGTTTTATCCCACCTTTTCTGCGTGAAACTGAAAATATGTTCGTGAGGAACGGGTTCAGCCCGGATGCTCTGAGCGCTGGGATGCCCCTGGTCGGATATTTGCTTTGGGTTTGAGGAGAAATCGCTCGGATATCAAACCTCTCAACCGGATCACAGGCAGAGGCTCCGGAGTTAAGAGAGAGGGGAGGAAGATCTGGGAAAGTATAGCCTGTATTTAAGGATTACCACCAGGCTGTTTTCTTCTCCTGAACAACTGGAGACCCACTCTTCTTTGATGTCAGAAAAGGTAAGAGAAAGCATTTTTCATCCATTTCTTGTTGCTCTTTTATCATGTTCTCGTTTTTTTTTTTTTTTTTTTTTTTTTTTTTGCTACAGGCAGTGATGTAATGTTAAATTGTGATCCTCATAAGGCAAACAGCGAACAATATAATAAAAAAAATCAATTACATTTTCACTTTCATAAAACCATTTATTACCCCCCACCCTCACTCCCCCCAACAAACCCTGTATTTCCCTGCTGACCATTTCATTTTGACTCAGAGTATACTATGAATTTCACATCTTGAAAATGATTCTTCAGTTTATAAAGGGATTCAGCTCTATTCCTTACATAGCAAAACACCAAACAAGTTATAAAACAAGCAATTTCCAGAGATTTCTTTAAGCTGCGCAGTCCAAAAACAGGAAGCATGATAGGCTACGACTTGTCCATAAGGGAACAGTTAATTCTAATGGGAAAAAAATCATAAATAGCTTGTTCATTTTCAGATGATATGATTGTTTTTTTTTTTTCTCTTTAAAGCGCACGTAGTATTCCCTGCGCAGGGATCTGATTTTGAAAGGGTTTTATGAGGTTTTCCATCCTTCGCTGGTGGGTAAACTGGGTGGTGGTGGTTGTAGTTGGGGAAGGGGGGGGGGGGGGGGGGGGGGGGGGGGGGGGGGGGGGGGGGGGGGGCGGTAAATTCATCGAGATTTATTAAAGGCGCTTTTCAATTAGGCCTACGTCGCGACCAGGTCGGTCCAAACGCGCAGACGATAATGAATTTCTTAATATGGCTCTGGGTCAACAGGTCCGGGGGCGCGCACCTGTGCACGCTCTCTCTCTCTCTCTCTCTCTCTCTCCCTCCCTCTCTCTCTCTCTCTCTCTCTCTCCGTCAGAATGTAAATTTCTTGGAATAATAATCTAATGCACTGCCCGTAGGGAAAGCCATAGGCAACGCATCTGGCCTGCGCCACGCGCGAGGAATCCACTAAAGCAGAACATTCCTATTATAATGAATTCTGAAGGAAATATTGATCGGGATTTCATTGGATCATTGGAGTATTGACACAGCCTGTGCCATGTGTGTGTGTGTGTGTGTGTGTGTGTGTGTGTGTGTGTGTGTGTTTGTGCGTGTGTTACTTTGGGCTAATCTTAGCACCCATATTTGTCTCCCTCACTGCCAGGAGGTCATTGATTTCAGTGACTCAGTAGGCAACAGGGGGCGCTCGTTCAACTGATTTCAAATCACCCACTGCCTTTTTTTTTTTTTTTTTTTTTTTTTTTTTTTTAATTCGTTGAGGCTTGTCGCAGGTTAGAACAGTAGAAATTTAAAAGTGCGTGGATTAACATTGTAGGTGGGGTGATGGATCTGTGGAGGGATGATTGAATGTTTCATCGTTACATTTTATCCAATTTCTTTTACTGATTAAAATACTTGATCCAAGGAATTCACTTTGAGTGCGTGATAGAGAGCTGGAATCAGTGGAGGAAAGGAGGGAGAGAGGAATAGGAAAGGGTGAATAGATAGATAGATAGATAGATAGATGGATGGATGGACTAATTGACTTACAGTCTCCCATTTGTTTCCTCATAAACAAAGCACACAGTGTACTGCTGCCACTGGAGCAAACTGATTAAGGAATAGAGAAGCAAGAAGAGAAAAGCAATTAAAATCTCCGAGGATGCCATTTCATCTCATCTCATCTCATCGTCAAGAGTGATCAGAAGGAGGGGTGTAATTGGCTCATTATTTGTTCCCTGGTGCATGCTTGGCCTATCAAACATCAAGGATGGTTATGACAGCAACATGGCATCTCTATCAAAACCTGATGCAACAAGATATCACTGATGCCCTCTTTCAAATCCAGGATGATGTCTTTGTTATGTGTTCAACTTTTTAATATTTAATTGAGCCGGGAAGGTGTTTTTTTTTTTTTTTTTTTTTTTTTTTTGCTGAGCACCCATAATCTTTGTCAGCTGCAGTTCCATAGTTCAAAACCATCAAGCGGGATTAGTGATGGGTGAGTGGGGAGTGGGAACAACCAATGCTATCTCCTCCTTTGGCAAACAATGCTGTGGTGCCCTTGAGCATGGCACTGAACCCCTCCCAGTGGCCACCAGTTGGCTTTCTCTGGATCAAAGGTTCAAACCTCGGAGCTTCCCAAGGTGACCGCTGTCTCTGAGCAGTTGGGGCTCACTTGTGTCCATCAGCAGATGTCACTCACTCACTGACCATGACCAGATTTCCCCAGTCAGTGCAAGGATTTGAACTGACAGCCTTTAACCTCAAGGCTACTTGCACTTGTTTTCCTGTAAATAAAGTTGATGCTCCATATGATGATTGTGCATCATCTTTTTGGGGATTTGTGCCATACTGTGCTCCAAAAAATGTCACAAATTTCAAATTCCTACACAAAAATAACACCACACATTGAAAAGGCCCTTCAAACCAGAAGTCCAAGTAGGTAAGATTTCTTAGCCCTGAATTTTCAAGTCGACATGGTGGCACACAATGTAAAGTCTAAATAAAAAAAAGACTTTTATAGTCTTTATCAACCACAAAATTCATTAAGGGTGGATTCCCAGCATTTCATGATTTTAAATCCATCAAACACCTGTGGTAAAAAATTGATCAAGACCTATCAGTTTGAAATGTGAAGTTGCAATGCCTTACAATTGCCAACACTTTATGTGCAATGAACAATCTTTTACTTTGGATAAATGAAATCTGATACATTCCTGATTTTTCAGGGCTACACCACAGAAACACATGGAGGCCATAACAATGATCTAAAAGCTGGGAATTTCAGATTTCTGACTGAGTGGAATGTACCATTAATTTTAGCGTTAACACAACTACTGCTGTATCCAAGGGCTCATAGGACTTGTGTCATTCAAGGGCCGCTTGATGCTGTCCGCGGTGCTTTCAACTGGATGATCTCAGACACGGCTGTGGAGACAATGTGTGTGTTCATGTGTGTGAGCTACAGAGACAAAGATGGAGAAGGCACACACCACCCATATCTGGTATCCTGTAACTCCATGGTTTCCATTGAATCCACAACCGTTAATGTACTGATACACAGAACAACTTGTTGGGCAACACTAATGGGCAACGTTGCCCAAAGACTCGCCTGAGTATTGTTCCGATGATTACTCAGGAACTTTTTGGTTGCCAGGAGACAGCCGAAGACATTTTTGTCCCTGGATCTTGTTTTGTTTTGGTTGCGGGGAATGTTGCCTAGATACATTGCTTTAAAAAAAAAAAAAAAAAAATGTTTGCTTTGTTTATTGCAGGCTTTACTGGCTGCAGTCTCTTAAACAGAGCTGATATTGAACAAGTGTGTTTAGAGAGGAACTGTGTGAGAGACAATAAGATTCTTAATCATTTTGCTGGCAAAGTGGAATAAACGTAATGGAAATTCTCTCAGTTTCATCGCTGCACAGACATAAAACGGCCAGTGCGTGATGACTCGCACGATGTGGGAGCAACAGGACCTCACATATGGTGCAACGGGGCAGAATACAAGATGTGGTATACATGGCAGGCTATTCATTCTGTATCACTACACATATAGATTCAGCGTTTCAGAGAGTGAGCCAGAGAAAGTGAGCACCAGAATAAATCAACATTGGTGACCATAGTCCCTCAAGGTCACAGCCCAGGCCCCCTTTCTCCACCTAATCCCTTTATCCACTGAATCAACGTGGTCAGACACCATATCTTTGGTCAAGGTGGTGATGGTGTGTGTGTGTGTGTGTGTGTGTGTGTGTGAGTGGGGGGGTCCTTGGCCACTGACCATAAACCAATCAGGCTGAGAGGCTGAAGGGGTGTGTGTGTGTGTGTGTGTGTGTGTGTGTGTGTGTGTGTGTGAGGTACCAGAGCAGAAGTCAATATTGGTTTGGAGGAAGGTTAAACAGGTTTCGTGAGGTATTGTTAGCACCCGTGCATGGATGTTGCATAGCTGTGATTGTGTGTGTGTGTGTGTGTGTGTGTGTGTGTGTGTGTGTGTGTGTTACAAGATTAATGTGGTCTCAGTTCTTTGCACAGCATTAGCAACTTTCCAGCCATCACAGCCACGCTTGTTGAGCCAGTGTGTGCAAACGTGTGCGAGTGTTTAAGGATCGGTTTCTGTGTACAACATTCTCTAGCTCCCCATTTCTGGGTCAGACGTTTTATTTTGAATAAATCACCGTTTGAAACAGAAAATGCTCTGTATGTCATCCAAGGGTTTACAGCTGAATAAGGTCAAGAGGCAGTCAAGGAAAGCAGTGCAGAGGGCGAGTGTGTGTGATAATGAACACAAGAAACAGGAAAAAGGACCTAATGCACTGCAACAATAAATGAATTTGTGATGTTGATGCAGCAGCATAACAGCAACTATGGAAACATACAGACGAGTGATGAATGCAAAACCAACATAAATGATCATCACAGTTAATATCAGATATTTGACTGGTACCTTACCAGACTATATGTAAATGGTCTTTCATTGTTCCTCAGCACAATATTTTTAAACTAAAACAAATTTATACGCTGACATGCAATTAATGTTCTTGAAAAAATATGTTACATGATTTCCAATAGCATAGAGGATATGTGATGTTGATTAACTAGAGAAAATATGGCAGTTTTTCTTAAATATTGCCATATTTCATTCATCTAAGTTTGCAGAAATGTGTCTCATCTAACACTACCCTCTAATTTCTTTATATTTAGAATGAAACAAAGAACATATCCTTTGAAGGAGTTGATTTTCTCCAAAAAGTCCTGCAGATCACTCTTCATTTTACTCTTTTTAGCCCAGGCGTAGCTCTCAAAGTCACCCCTGGACGTGGCCCCATATTCTCTGCATACCACAGACAAGCAACTACACAAATCGTGCTACATTCAATCACAACGGGCAGCAAGGCAGACATGTCCTGGAAATCTACTTTTTATAAAGGTTCACTGATGTTTTAGATCTGGTGATTGGTGAGGCCATGCAAGGTGACTTTACACTAACTTGCACTTTCTTGTTCGCACCTTTTGAGTCTGGTCTGGAGAACGGACCTCATATTGTATAGAAACTTAGCCAATATACAAGCCTTAGACCTAATGACTCCTGAGAGATGGCAGGCCATACCATTGCAGATCTTCCAGCAGGTTCAGTTTGCAATAGATACGGTGGGCTGAAGGCATCCTTTTGCTTTCTCTAATGGTAAACCTGTTCCAATCTAGGGAAAAGAATGAAAGAAGATGACTCCTCAGATCATTTTACCTTTTCCATTGCTCAGATGCCCAGGTTTGGCGTTTCCTACAGCAAGTTATGTCATTTCGCCTTGGCCTTGGATACAAACGGTCTCTGAATTACAGCCCTGCTACAAAACACCAGCTTTGTAGACCTCAGGATGTACAGTTTCATGTTGAGACCGTGCTTTTTCAAGTCTGTGTCAGTTTTTGAGTCTGTATTTTTTGTGGTTTTAGCGGATTTTTCCTGTTGTATCTCTGCTGGCGAGCTCAGACACGCAACTGCTGTTCCTCTTTGCTAAGGCACTTTGTCTGCTTGGGAGAGTGTTTACTTTGCTACATTAAATAATTTAGCAGTTTTTGTGACCAGTGCACCTGCAATTTGAACACTGACATTTTTTCTTCTTTGAAACTCAGCTGCCTTCCCCTTATATATCAGTATGATGCTTTGAAAACTCCCATATGAAAGGGATGAATGCCAGACCTTTGTCAAAGAGGTGACTCATGCCGCCAATTGGCATTGAACTTAATGACTCGCCTATGTGGCTGCCTTCATAATTGTGAGTTAGTTACTTTGAAGTCCTTCATTTGGTGTTTCTGTTCGTCTTCCGAGCCCATGCAGTTCCTAAGGTGGTGTCGTGCACAGAGGGTTTTGCAATCAAATGAGTCATGTAAGTTGTGTAAAAATATCAGATAATAATCACATTAGCATCTTGGGGCCCCGAGAACTGAAGTTATTAACTGGAATCTCTCATATTCTGTGTCTGTACATATTCAGAAGATCGAAAATTCTTGCATGCATGAACAATGAATAAGACTTGATTCATAACAATTCACCTATCAACGATTCGATTGCATGATGCATCTCAATATATTGCATCCTCAATTTTCTATATCACTGCACATGACTACGTTTATGTCAATTACCATAAGCAGTTAGATAAATCTGAAATCCCTTTTAAATCAGAAAGTGCTTTCAAAAATCAGACTCCAACAATCTATCATATAAAAAGCTGCATCTTTTCAATACCAGTGTAAGCTATTTTATTGCGCTGCCTTTTAGTGAAATGCTCTTAGTGAATTTAATTTCCCTCTTGTAAGTAGTTACATGGTGTATATGTCTAAGGTTTTTATTGTGAAAGGTAAAATGGAAGTGGTGGAACCGTAATATGCTGCCATGAACAATGCTGAATGCAGTAAAAGTTTGCTGTTTTGGTTCAGCTGATGGAGCCTCGGTGTTATTAATTTATAATCCACATAAGTGTACGCTCAACTCAAATCCACTGGTGGCACTGGTGGGAGTTTCCTCTAACTAGCTTGCTACTGTTTACACATGCTTAGCTTAACTTTGCACAGTGTTCAGCTGCAGACTTCATCTCGCTCCCCAATGTAGAAGTTAGAGAAGTTAGAGCGCATTTCATTGAAAGACAACTCACTGAAATAGCTTACACCAGTATCTGTGTGTCCCACCTCAGTACATAAACATCACAAATTAGACTATAACTTTGTCCGATTATGTTCTGTCACTGCAGTGATGCAGAAACATGATGATGCATGAAATTTCCATATATTGGTGAACTTTGGACTAAAATGGCCACACTGGCAGTCACTCTAGTCACTCAAGAGTCACTACTCCATTGGCTAAATTAACTTGCCCTTTAATTTGTTGAAACAATCATGACTTTCATCTGTTATATTTTGTTATATTTTCCTATACTCAGCATTCAGAGATTTGAATTTCTTGGCATTTTCTGTCATTCATTCCTTTATTTTCTTCATTTGCAATGATGTTGAGATGGAGAGAATCATGGGATCGAGAGTGTTGATCTTAAGGATTTGTCGCAGATAATTCCATTTCTCTGGTGCATAAAAACTAAAGGCAGATTTTCCAAGTTCAAAATAAATCCATGGAACCATGACGCATAAGAATGTTTGTAGTGCGAGTTTGGCCCTGTGGTCCAGTCCAGCATAGACGTTATACTGGGTGGTGAATATCCAGTAAGGGATTTATGGATTAAAAGATACAGATGCATGTCACACCTCTGTGCCAGAGTGGATCAACCAAACCTTGCTATACAAAATGCAATGGTGAGTATTTTGAGTGGAGCCCCCGGCAGTCATTTTCTGGCATATTATTTGGTAGACTTGCTTGTTTCTTTTGAATATATTTGGCTTATTTTGAATGTTTTTTTGTTTTTTGTTTTTTTTTTCAGTCCAAATGATAATTAAAAACTTTGTCACTTCTGTCTTCAGTGATTTTCTAGCCACCATGTTCAACAACAATCATGTAAACTGCTGATTTGGGTGATTATTGGCTAACTACACAAAGAATAGTCGTGGGTGGGTTGCAGGCTGAAAAGATGAAAACAATAACAACAAAGTACGATCTGGAGGAATCTTCCTTGTTAAATTAGCCAATTTTTTTCCCCAGAAAGCAGGCTCATGCAGATGTGGGTTTGTTGTTATAATCACCAAAATGTTTGTCGGGTTCCGGCTGGGCGAGTTGCTGATGTTTTGAGTGAACACAGACCTGAGCCATGCATGGCTACTGCACTGATTATGAAAAATTTGTAATCAACTTTGCGAGGCACTACCTGCTTCAAGGAGACAGTCACTTCTGCTGTGGGATGCTGTTGTTGGTGTTGTGTCGCTGTTTTGCGTGGACCTGACAGGATTACGCCACCGAATGAAGAGTGACAATGGTGTGTCTGTGGCAAATGAGGAGCGATGATCATATTTAGCTCTAATTTGAGCAGGAGCTGCATGTGGTCCAAGCGGTGGTAATATGTGGGATGGACCTTTTGATTGTAGTCTGTTCCACATCATGTCCTCTGTTGTGAGCTGGACCGGGTGAAGGCGGGTTGAGGCTTCTTCCTCCTTCCTTCCTTCTTCCTCCCCATGCAGAACTCTGAGATCAGTGATACGGAGCTACCGCCCAAACAACCAGGATCTCAATCACTGCAAGGCCTGCCAGGATCAATACGTTCTCATAACTCAGGTCGGGTCTCCTGACCCGACTGCAAATCATTAATGCCCTGTGGAGACAACACACACACACACACACACACACACACACACACACACACACACACGTGCGTCTTTAGGAATGCATCCACACGTTCACACATACACACACTGACACACGCATAAGTTTACATGACTGCATACACACAGTCTTCTGCATCTGTCCCTTTCTTCCTCTCTGTTTGCTCGTGCACACACACACACACACACACACACACACACACAATTGCAACGCACTGTTATGCTGCAAGTCCCCTGGGCTGTGCCGGTTCTCTCCCATAGACTCCATGTGGTCCCTGTTGTCCTGCCAGCCAGCCCAACAGGCTTTAAATATCTTCACAGGGGAGGCCGGGACTACATACACACGTGCGCACACACACACACACACACACACACACTCAGTGCGACCCAGTGGTGCAAGGAGAATTGAGTGCCAGGGGGTTGACAGGTAGAGGAGATGCAGTGAGGGAGTGCAGCTGATGAGCAGAGAAGAGGAGGAACAGACAGGAGACGCTCAGCCTCTCTGATTCTTCCCTTGCTTTTCTTACCACCATCAAGACTTTGCCGCTTTGTCGAGTAAAGTGCCGTATAAACATAAGCAGAGTCCAACATTACCACCCACCAAGCGGCAAATGCCAGGAAGTATATTTTTGGCAGATAAATCAATAAGGATCACCCACCACTCTGGCCGGTAACTTTTACAATGCTAACATTTTAATGCCTCGCTTGTGCAGTTCCTCCAGAATTTGTTACGAGTATTTCTCACTCCTTAGCTCATTTCTTCAAAACAATTCATGCAGTCAGCAAACGGCAGTGTTCATTCAAGACCAAACTGTGAATCACTGTTCACTGCTTTCGCCACAAAAAGCACTTTAAATCCATGAATTCTTTAAATCCATGAATACTTTTCTCACTCAGAATCCACAAGCAAAACTGTGCACATCTACTGTACACCTTGTGAAACTGCATATGCTTTGCAAAAATTAACATTACAGTAAAAAGCTGACTTGCAAACTTTTAAGTTATTCACCCCTGCCAGTCCCATTGCTGGATTCATCATTACAAATGCATGCTGCATGGCCGAGCTTCGTTGAAACCCGCAGAACTTTATTTTAACTTCTTGTGGAGATCCCAAGGTTTCCAAAGATACCAAATATGTCCTGCTGAATTACAGGGAAACGTGTATAAAATGATGCAGAGATAAAATGATGCAATGTGTGTAAACTGATGCAAGACATCTAGATATTTTCTGTTTGATGTAATGCAGCATCTTGGGATTGAATATTTCACTCAGTGTGTGCTGTATCTTCAGTGAAGTGTTGCAAACAGCAGATACAGAGCATGTATGTGAAGAACTGACACTACCAATTAGGGATGCACCGATCCGACTTTTTCAGTTCCGATGCCGATACCGATGCTGGGGCCTTACGTATCGCTCGATACCCGATACCGATCCGATATCATTGTTGATTTAAGAAGCTACAAACCTCAAGAGCAGCGGCGGCTCCCTTTGATCTGTTCAGCTGTTGGAATTCCTTGTGCTCCTTCACGTTAGGGTTAGGGTTAGGGTTAGGGTTAGGATTAGGGTTTGTCGTTAGGGTTAGTGGTGTTTTTGGAGGTACTTGATTAAATTTGTGGTATTATATCTGGCAGTGGTCCCACCACGCCTGGCAACATTCATTTTACATACATTGCAAACTGCTGTCAAGCTAGTTGGCGTGCAAAGGGTGAAATCCCTCCATATCGCAGATCCTTTCATTCGCTCCATGTTGCTTGTGTTTGCAACTCAACTTACGTGCCGCACGCGTGCCATACGACGTAGGCCGTGTCGCAAAGATTTAAAGGGGAAGGATCGGTCTGACAGATCGGCTGCTTTTACAGACACCCGATCCAGGTAAAATGTTGATATTGGCGCTGATATCTGATGCTAATATCGGATCGGGGCATCCCTACAACCAATGCCATGTTGATACCAAACATCAAGAAACCTAACGGTACATTACTGACAGCACCGACTGGTACCCAGCAGAGCACCCACGGAAAAACAACAAAGATGGCGAATGGTACTCCCTCTGCTCTTCCTGACTCACAAACGTACAAAAAACTTTTAGAAGGAGCAAATTACAAAAGTCAAGTATGGAAGTATTTTGCCCTCGAGGCAGACGGAGAAGACAACACATGAGCAAAAGCAAGTGTGCTTTCCAGATGAAAGGTGGAAATACATCTAACCTAGCCAAACACATTCACTGTTTGTAACTATGATACTACACAAATTATCCTGAAGTATATGGGATATCATTTTCTCTGTGGTATCAAAATTGGTATTGAGAATCGTGGATATTTACTGCTACTACCACTGACGTCCAAAATCCTTGTGTCTGGTGAAATCCCTGTATGTGATGTTATGATGTAATGTAGTATTTTTTCCCTAACTTTAAAGCTATATATGGGGACATTTAAGGGACAATTAAGTTTAAAGTTAAGGTTAAAGGTGATGGCAGTTTACTAACTAAAGACGGTAAATAATGCAATGAAAATAAAAACAGTACTCAGAGACTGGGGGCAACAGGTTTTACATTATATGCAGTAGTGTATTTTATAGAGATCTGCAAGTTAAAATCAGTGCCACGCTGTGAGGAGGAGAGAAGGCAAGTGAGGCCAAATATTTGTGAATATGTGGGCCAGCGTGGCATTTCACTGCTCCCATGTAGTGTGTGTGGTTTGCAGTCTCTCCGGTGACGATACCGCCGCCGCCCCTCCTACCTTCCTCCGTTCCTCGTCCCTGTCTGTGTTAATGCCTTCAGAGTGTGTGTGTTTGTGTGTGTTCTGCTATTCTTGTCCACTCTGTGACCCGGTGTTAATGGTGTTTGTCTTGCGGTGTTTGTACTGACTGGCTTCTGCCGCGATCATCACTATATTTAGGCTCCTGGCGCCCTCATTTAACAAGGCAGCGCTCCTCGCACACACAGATAGTTATGGAGCGACGCCCCCGACACCGCGATTCTGTGACTCCTTCGCTATTCATAGCTGCTGGGGGTCATCTGTAGTCAAAATGGAGAGGTAAGCCTTTGACAGAGCAGGAAATGAACTGTTATTTTCCCGCAGCAGCCGGAGAACGGTAAACTAGATGAAGACTGTAATAAACGAGCTCTATCTCTAAGTGACACTGGGGGTCTTTCTTTCATTAATTCCTCATTGAATGTAGATGATTTCTTCTTTGTTTGAACTTCACAAATGTCAGAGTGCCCCAGGGAGAGTAAGTTTCTTTCTCACTGTGGGGAAAAAAAAAAAGCAGGACTTCTTCTCCAACATCATTTCACACTGCAAAAATCTCCATTATAACAAGTCCTTTAGTTTCATATTCAGTATTAAAATCTTGCCTTTTTTTCATACCGGTGGGGGAAAAAAAACAAATCAAGCCTCATTTTCTTGATACTAGAAGGCTGATCTGCCTCATTGTGCCTGGTTTCAACATATTTATATTTGAAACTGCATCGGAAACAAGTGGGATTATCTGATCCCAGTCTCAGATTTGTTTTCCTTTAAATTATTATTATTTTTTTTTTACAGTGCACTGACCCAGATTTGAACCATTCTATTAATCTAGAGTGTGTATGCAATTCAATTTATTAGTATTGCCACTATTGCTGTACTTGTGGAGTCCAAAAACATTTGGAAATTACCTCCAGGGAGGTAATTTAAATGCCGGTCTTCAGAACAGGGCAGTAGGTTTAGGTTTATGGTTAGAGCTGGTGTTTTATCAGGGTTAGGGGAAGTTTTAGGCTAAAGGCATTGTTTCTACAAAATACGACAATGAATGTGCATGCTTTGTTGCCACTGTGCCTTCACATGGGATGTACAACACGTTTTTTGAGGCTTATGCTGATATCTGATTTCTTCCCACCTATAGTGTGCAATACCAAGATGCATTTTTGCAAGGAATGCAGGTGAAAAACAGGTTCAGCTTCTCTAACATCTCATGTTTAAGGCAGTTGTTTAAACCAAAGACAATGTTAGATCATTTTAGGTGAAATTTTAGAGGTGCATTAAGTGACACTAAAGTTATTTAATAAGGAAAGATGTGCACTTTCATCTAAAACACATAATACCTGAAGCCACGCCTTGCACGGGGGAACCAAACACTACTCTGTTTGAAAGGAAGCCAGTGGAGGAGATGCATTTTTTCATGGACGCAGTTTGGCACAGTTCTAAATAATAAATTATCTGCCCTTTCACTCAAATTCATCATTTGTCATTTCATAATTTATTTTTGAGTGAACGATGTAAAGGAAGAAATTGCATGTTTTTATGAGGAGTGACGGTGGTGATGTTTAGGAGCAGGTGGGATTAGTTGCTGAAATTATACCAAATTAAATGATGTTGTCAGTTCTGGAGGCTGAACTGCTGAAGAAGTGAAGGATTTCGGTGATGCAAAGGATCTGCTGCTGATTGGCTGAGGACAGTTCACATCATCTTACGGTGACCGGCTATTACTGCCCGTTACGCTTTAGCCAAACGGAAAAAAAGAATGAAAGTGAGCCTGTGATGATGACACACTCTTAGAAAGGTCACACAGTGCCAATTTCACCATCAGCCAAATAAAGGAACAGTACAAATAATATTGGACCGATGTAGATGCCACTTTTTAAAGATGATGTTGGCCAGTAACGAAAGTCTGTCCACGTATTGGTCCATGCTTTGCAATCAACGTTGATGATGTGTATGAAAGAATGCATGGGACTTGTGTGTGTGCGTGTGTGTGTGTGTGTGTGTGTGTGTGTGTCAGCTCATCATGCCGGATAGCACAAAACTGGAGGTAAAGCAGCGCAGTCTTTGAAGTGCTGCCAGGAGAATCTACGTCTCCACCGCTATAACATGAGAGGGGACTCTCATTATTTCACGTGGGAGAGTTCCACTTATTTTATTTTATTTTATTTTTTTTTGGTATTATTATTACAGAAACCTTTGAAGGAGTGAAGTGTGGTTCGTCCCATCACATGTCCTTTGAACGGTAATGAAGTGATTTATTCCCTCGTGCCGGTCAGTGAACACACTTGCCGTTTTTGGCTGATTATGCGGCAGCGGCAGCTGGAGTTGAACTGTGTTCCTAAATGGGCTCTCTCTTTCTCCCTCTCTCTCTCTCTCTCACACACACACACACATACACACACACACGCACACATGTACATGCACATACACAGCTGTGGCAGTTTCCGCCCACCCCACCCCCCAAAAAAGAAAGGCACACTAACATTTGTGGTATAGAGACTGTATTTGGGAGTGGGGGTGACGTACTAATTGTGTGGATTGAAGTACAATTAAAAGTTATGCAACAGCAATTAAAGCAGAGTAAGTCTTACGCTGTTACATCCCTAAACCTTCCAGTAAGTCATGCACACACGTACCACCACCACGCGTTAATCAACCAGGTTTGGTAGGCAGCAGGTGTGTGTGTATGTGTGTGTGTACCCTGGAGGTTTCTTGAAGGCTAATTGGTAGAGAAAAGCAGAGCGAGGAGGGATTGTGGGATAAATGAGACTGTGGAGTGACAAGAGAGCTGTGAAAACTCAGAGAGAGAGAGAGAGAGGCGAAGAGAGACGGTTGTTAATCACGTACACATTTTCTGCATCTACGCTCCTTACATCCCATCACTTTG